>NC_073694.1:90527714-90555693 GCF_029784165.1 Wyeomyia smithii
CTCCGTCGATGCTGCAAAGAAGGAGCACGCCGAGCTCAAGGCAAGAGCGGTGGCTGCAGAGAAGAATGCAACGGAGGTGACCGGAAGGGCGACGAAGTCGGTCCAAACGGACACCTGCACGTTTGCAGCGGTTTGCGCCTCCGGGTCAGCCGCAAAAAGAGCAAGGCAGTCTCCGGGGGAAGCCCCCGAGAACAGCAAGAAACGGTTGGTTGTGCTAAGCCCGCGAGATAGCACACCAACGGCCTCCAAGTCCGCCGAAAAGTCTGCCGAAGTGGCAGCTACGGGAAACCCTTGGGTTACCGTGGGAGGAAGGAAGCGCCAAAAAGACAGCAAGCGCAACGACGAGAAGGCGACAAATCGTCCAAAAATGGGAAAGAAGGCGCGAAGCAGGGGCGACGCCCTCATACTCAAGACGGAGGGGTCCAAGTACTCCGAAGTCTTGAAGAAAATGAGAGGCGAAACCCAGCTCAAGGATCTGGGAGCGGATGTGCGGACCATCCGTCGTTCTCGCACCGGCGAGATGATCCTTGAGCTCCGTAAGGATGCTAAAAACAAGGGCGCTGCCTACAAGACGGTAGCCGAGCAGGTCCTCGGGAAAGATGTGCAAATTCGGGCACTCACCTCAGAGGTGACTCTCCAGCTCAAAAACCTGGATGAAATCACCGAGAGGTGCGATATTGCACAGGCCCTCAAGGAGAAGTGCGGAGTGGAAGTAGCCACTGAGGTAATTCGCCTCCGAAAGGGTCCAGCGGGGACCCAGGTGGCCACTTTCCGGCTTGCATCGGCCGATGCAACTCTGGCCCTGAAGACAGCCAAACTTAAGGTTGGCTGGTCAGTATGTCCCCTGAGCATACTCCAGCAGCCGGACGTTTGCTTCAGGTGTTTCGAGGGAGGACACAAGTCCTGGACCTGCAAGGGGCCCGATAGGAGCCAGTTATGTAGGCGTTGTGGTGGTGCTGGCCATAAAGCTAAAGACTGCGGGAAGCCTCCCAAGTGCTTGGTATGTACTGGAAAACGGGACGCCAAGCACTTTATGGGAGGCCCACGGTGCCCAGCCGGTAAGGCGGCCACGAAACCACGGGCGTGAGGGTGACACAATTGAACCTGAACCATTGCTATGCGGCACAGCAGCTGCTATACCAAGCAGCGTCTGAGTCGCGGTCGGACATCGCAATCGTATCGGACCCCTACTGCATTCCTCCCGGAAACGGTAATTGGGTTGCAGATAAGTCCAGTACGGCGGCCATATGCACGACCAGCAAGTTCCCGGTTCAGGAGGTTGTGTCAACCTCAAATGAAGGATACGCGGTTGCCAAGGTGGACGGAGTGTTCTACTGCAGTTGTTATGCTCCGCCGCGTTGGTCTATCGAAAGGTTCACCCAGATGGTCGATTTGTTATCTATGGAGCTGACGGGACTAACACCCTTAGTAGTGGCGGGCGACTTCAACGCTTGGGCTGTTGAGTGGGGAAGCCGCCGCACGAACCGGAGGGGTCAGATCTTGTTGGAAGCTTTGGCAAAGCTCAACCTAGATCTGGCCAACGTTGGAACCAAGTGTACATTCAGCAGAAATGGTGCGGAGTCGATCATCGACGTGACGTTCTCCAGCCCAGGACTGATCGTGAACTGGAGGGTAGACGATGGCTACACCTATAGTGACCACCAGTCGGTCTGCTATAGCGTAGTCCAGAACGTGAGGCGGCAGGCGACGGGTAGAGCCAATACTCCGACCGTCCGCGGGTGGAAGACATCGCATTTCGATGCCGAGGTATTTGCAGAAGCAATGAGAAGAGAGCGCGTGGGGGGCAGTTGGCTCCGCCCGAGTGCTGACCAATTAGTTGCCACATTATCGCGGGCGTGCGACGCCACCATGCCTAGGACCCGCCAACCTAGGAATGGTAAGTCACCGGTATACTGGTGGACCGACGGAATAGCGGACCTCCGTAGCTCGTGCCTCCGTGCAAGACGGATGTTGCAACGTGCACGTACCGATGCACAGAGGGTAGAGCGCCGTGTAGTATTCGGATCTGCAAGATCGGCGCTTAAAAGCGCGATAAAGGCGAGCAAAAGGGCCTGCTTCGATAGGCTATGCGCGAGTGCCAATACGAATCCGTGGGGCAACGCCTACAGAGTCGTAATGGCGAAGACCAAAGGCGTGTTGGCGCCTGCAGAGCGATCACCAGCGATGCTGGAGCGCATCATCGAGGGACTCTTTCCACGACACGAGCCAAATCCTTGGCCTCCGGTTGCTGAGTCTCACGTCCGACGTTCCAGTATCTCAGACACGGACCAGGGATGGTCAGCCAACCTGCCGGGCATCCAATCCGTGAGAGACGGCAGCCGTGCAGAGGTTGTGGAGGAGGTAAGGGTTACGAATGAGGAACTCATCGTGATCGCCAACTCCCTAAAGGTGAGCAAGGCACCGGGACCGGATGGAATCCCGAGCTTGGCCATCAGGAAGGCCATGAAAGTGGCCCCTGATCTATTTCGAGCAGTCATGCAGAAGTGCCTGGATGACTGCCTCTTTCCGGACAGGTGGAAGCGACAGAGATTGGTGCTGTTGCCGAAGGCTGGGAAACCGCCAGGGGACCCATCGGCATACAGACCTATCTGTCTGCTGGACACTACGGGCAAGGTGCTTGAGAGGATTATCCTCAACAGACTGGTGAAGTACACAGAGGGTGTAAACGGTCTGGCAAGTAACCAGTTCGGCTTCCGGAAAGGTAGATCCACGGTGAATGCTATTCTCTCTGTCACCAAGACGGCAGAGGTAGCACTCCAGCGTAAGAGTTGGGGCATTCGCTATTGCGCAATCGTCACGCTTGACGTGAAGAATGCATTCAATAGCGCCAGTTGGGACTCCATAGCGCTCGCGCTTAGGAGCATCCACGTACCGGTGTCGTTGTACAAGATTTTGGAAAATTATTTCCAGAATCGGGTACTAGTTTACAACACGGAGGAGGGTCAGAAGTGCGTCCCAATCACCGCAGGGGTACCGCAAGGTTCCATCCTGGGCCCGGTGTTGTGGAATGTCATGTATGACGGGGTGTTGAAACTAAAGTTCCCTGTAGGGGTTGTGATCATCGGTTTCGCAGACGACATCACGCTAGAGGTCTACGGCGAGTCGATCGAAGAGGTCGAGTTGACGGCCGCGCACTGCATACGCAAGGTCGAAGACTGGATGCACTCTAGGAAACTGGAGTTAGCGCACCATAAAACGGAGGTTACGGTTGTGAACAACCGCAAATTAGAGCAACAGGCGGTGGTCAGAGTCGGTGACTGCACCATTACCTCAAGGCGTTCCTTGAAGCTCTTGGGGGTTATGGTTGACGATAAGCTCACATTTAAGAGTCACGTCGACTATGCCTGTAAGAGGGCTTCAACGGCCGCTGCAGGACTATCTCGAATAATGTCCAATAGCTCAGCGGTATATGGCAGCAAGCGTAAACTTCTTGCCAGCGTGGTTTCGTCCATACTTAGGTATGGTGGGCCAGCTTGGTCCAAAGCGTTAGGTACCAACAGTCATCGTCGAAAACTGGAAAGTACCTACAGGCTCATGTGCCTGAGGGTTGTGAGCGCGTACCGTACAGTGTCATACGACGCAATCTGCGTCCTGTCCGGCATGATGCCTATCAGCATAGCCATTAAGGAGGACGTAGAATGCTTCGATCAACGTGACACAAGGGGTATACGAGGCACCAGAAGGTCATTCTCGATGATCAGATGGCAGCAGGAATGGTCCAATTCCGCAAAGGGTAGATGGACGCATCGACTTATTCCGGACGTATCCGGATGGGTCGGGAGGCGCCATGGAGAAGTTAACTTCCACTTGACACAGATTCTGTCAGGTCATGGTTGCTTCAGGCAGTATCTACACAGATTCGGGCATGCGGGGTCCCCCATGTGTCCCGAGTGTGTGGATGCGCAAGAAACTGCTGAGCATGTCTTCTTCGTGTGCCCTCGTTTTGTGCATGCGCGGAGCGACATGATGGTAGTGAGCGGGCCAGACACCACTCCGGACAACCTAGTTCGGAGGATGTGTAAAGACCCAAACATTTGGAGGGCGGTTTGTACAGCCGCCTCTCAAATAGTTTTAGAATTGCAAAACAGGCGACAGGTTGACTACCGACACGCCAGTGTTAGCTAACGGCCAGTCTCCAGGTTAGTTAGCTAAGTCAGCAAAGAGATCTATAGAACCAAGAGGGTGCACAGAGCACAAAAGCCGCTCCCCGAAGCAATACCTAGCGGTGGTCCCGGGGAGTATTATGGGCTGGAGACTGGAGGGGTTTTAGTGGGTCCGGTCACTGATTCAAACCAACCCCACACTCCCTGAGGTTGGTCACCTCAGGGGTTTGGATGGAAATTTCCCCTCCACCTGAAACAAAAAAAAAAAAAATATATATATATATATATATATATATATATATATATATATATATATATATATAAATATATATATATATATATATATATATATATATATATATATATATATATATATATATATATATATATATATATATATATATATATATATATATATATATATATATATATATATATATATATATATATATATATATATATATATATATATATATATATATATATATATATATATATATATATATACTATACAAATCGAGATTTATATCGCGGAAAAGCACTACGGCGTAACTTCAACCGACCAAATGAAGCCGCCAAAACTTCAAAAGGCCTTTTACTCCCCCACTGTTGAAAACCAGGCACAAAACGGCCACGAAGAGCCTGCAATAAGTTGTTTTCTAACTACACTTGCAAACAAAAATCGAAATGATTCCCCCGACGCACTTTTTCTCGTTGGCGGTCAACCGCGTCCCGAGCCGAGCGAGCAACCGAAACAAACTTTAATTTTAGGTTTAGCTTTAGCTAATTAATTCACTTCACTTCTAACTATAAATAATTGAATAAAAATATATGCAATATTCACGAAAGTATCATTCAAATAGAGGATTTTTTCACTATTAGCTTCATACACGCGCCGATTCTGCACTATCTGAAACAATAGGCTCGTCGCACGAGACAATAGAGCCACAGCACACTCTGCAAGCGAAATTTTTATCGCGACAAAAATCACTACGGCGTAAGATTCACCGACCAAGCGAAGCTGCCAAACTTCGCAAGGCCTTTTTCTCCACCCGCTGGTACAAAACCAATATATACATATTTATATATATATATATATATACATATATATATATATATATATATATATATATATATATATATATATATATATATATATATTATATATATATATATATATATATATGTATATATATATATATATATATATATATATATATATATATATATATATATATATATATATATATATATATATATATATATATATATATATATAAATATATATATATATATATATATATATATATATATATATATATATATATATATATATATATATATATATATATACATTCTGTGCCGAACACGCATCAGTATCAGACGTGTTTGGTGACCGCTCCGATAGAATATAAAACAAAAACGTGTGAGCAAGTGTTGGAATTGTTTGCCTGGTCGAGTGAAATAAATCCGAGTTCAAGGTAGCGCCTTTGTGCAACTGTTTCGCATCATGACTGCCAGCTGGTGCGTAAGCCGATTTGGCTGCTGACAGACTTGTGCTACAGCAGTGGACGAGAATTTCAACACAAAAGAAGAAAAACAAGAAGCCATCGGTTGACAGTGCAGCTGTGTCGCTGTGTGGAGTGATCTCACACCCGGCTCACTGCTGGTGGTTGTTTGGTGCTGCTGTATACATAAGCCGGGACATCACGCAAATGAAATCCCGACCTACATCCAACCCCCTGAACCACGGGTTCGTCGATACCTTGGGGATTATGGAATGTAACCACCTTCCCAATTCCCTATGGTCCAAGCATTTTGCCAGCTGATGATCGTATTCTGACGCACAAGTCCGAAAAATTCATTACAGGCAATTTGTCTTTCATAAATATCACCGTTTGTTGCGCCCACCTTAGCCAAAGAGTCCGCTTTCTCATTACCCGGTATCGAGCAGTGAGAAGGGACCCACGCTAAGGTAATCTGATACGATTTTTCGGATAAAGCACTCAGATGTTCCCGTATTTTCCCCAGGAAATACGGAGAGTGCTTAACATCTTTCATTGATCGGAGAGCCTCAATGGAACTGAGACTGTCCGTAAAGATGAAATAATGGTCCGTGGGCATTTTTTCGATAATCCCTAGGGTGTACTGAATTGCAGCTAATTCTGCGACGTAAACAGAAGCAGGATTATCGAGCTTATGGGAGACGGTTAAATTGTTATTGAAGATACCGAAGCCAGTGGACCCATCAAGAAGTGATCCGTCAGTGTAGAACATATTGTTGCAGTTGATGTTTCGATATTTATTGAAAAAATTTTGGGGATCTGCTGCACGCGTAAATGATCCGGGATTCCACGAGTTTCTTCTATCATGGATGTATCGAAAAACACAGTAGAATCAGAAGTATTTGATAAGTCGACACGATTTGGATTATTCGAAGAAGGGTTAATATTTTGGGACATGTGATTGAAGTACAATGTCATAAAACGGGTTTGAGAATTAAGTTCGATTAACCTTTAAAAATTTTCAATCACAGGACGGTTCAAGACCTCACATTTGATAAGAATACGAGAAGACAGGCTCCAGAAGCGGTTTTTTAATGGTAGTACTCCAGCTAAGACCTCCAAACTCATCGTATGGGTCGACTGCATGCAACCTAAGGCGATACGCAAACAACGATATTGTATTCGCTCCAGTTTGATCAAATGTGTGTTTGCTGCGGAGCGGAAGCAGAAACATCCGTACTCAATGACAGACAATATCGTTGTTTGGTAAAGCCTTATGAGGTCTCCTGGATGGGCTCCCCACCATTTTCCGGTTATTGTACGAAGAAAATTCACTCTTTGTTGACATTTTTTCATCAGATACCTCACGTGACAACCCCAGGTGCCTTTAGAGTCGAACCAGACACCAAGATATTTGGGTTCATGCTTCCTAGAAAAAACTACTATCTCAGTCTTCTCCGGAGAGAATTCGATACCTAGCTGTAAAGCCCAAGCAGACAAATTGTCCAAGGTATCTTGCAATGGTCCTTGCAAATCGGCAGCTTTGGCTCCTGTAACAGAGATTACACTGTCGTCTGCAAGTTGTCTTATCGTGCATGAATTTGCCAGACATTCGTCGATGTCATTTACATAAAAGTTGTAAAGAAGGGGGCTTAAACATGAGCCCTGGGGAAGACCCATGTAGCTAATCCGAAAAGTTGCCAAATCGCCGTGCGTAAAATGCATGTGCTTTTCGGACAACAAATTGTGCAAAAAATTGTTCAAAATTGGAGAAAATCCTTGTCGGTGAAGTTTACCCGAAAGAATGTCAATAGAAACGGAATCAAAAGCCCCCTTTATGTCCAAGAACGCAGACGCCATTTGTTCTTTGCGAGCATACGCCAGCTGAATATTTGTTGAAAGCAACGCAAGGCAATCATTCGTCCCTTTGACACGGCGGAAGCCAAATTGAGTATCTGATAATAGACCATTTGATTCGACCCAGTGGTTTATACGACGGAGTATCATTTTTTCCATCAATTTCCGGATACAGGATAGCATTGCAATCGACCTATTAGAGTTGTGATCAGAAGCTGGTTTCCCTGGTTTTTGGATGGCGATCACCTTCACTTGCCTCCAATCCTGCGGTACAATGTTTTGCTCCAGGAACTTATTGAACAAGTTCAACAAGCGCCTCTTGGCATTGCCGGGTAGATTCTTCAACAAGCTGAATTTGATTCTATCTAACCCAGGCGCGTTATTGTTACAGGACAGGAGGGCAACTGAAAATTCTGCCATCGTTAAAGGTGATTCTATCGCGTCGTGGCCCGGAGACGTATCGCGAACAATATTTTGCTCAGGAACAGAGTCCGGACATACGTGTAGTTATTGTTTTCTCAGTGCGCGTGTACTGTTTTATATTTACAGTTTGTGTTCGATTTGTGTCCTGTGAAGCGAAGGTTGTTCCGCTTCTTTGTTATAAGACCAGCGAAGGTTGTTCCGCTGGACCGTGAGTGCGAGTGCTACGAGTGGTGTTTGCTCGCCGGATAGGGTAAGCTGCGCTATTAGCTACTCTCGGCTAAGTGCAAAGCAGCAAAGAAGACACCTCCCGCTGAAGACCGTCATCGAAGCGGAATCCGCAGCCGGACACCTCAACCGGCCGTACAACGACCACCATCGGCAACCATCCCCACCACCGACAGCAAAGAGGAAATACGGAATAAACGCGATAAGTTTCGTTTTGTTTATTTCGTTTGTTTTTTCCTTTAGTGTTCTAGCAAAAGTCCGAAATCCGATAGAGGTACACGCCGCCCGGTAAGGGTCTGCCGGGCAAATTAAAATACGCAACCCGAAGAGTAGCTAGTTGCCCTCTGCAGTTAGCTTTTTTATTAGTGTGTAGGGTAACCCCCACTAATAATTTGCGCATAGCGCAAATACCACACTGGAAAAAATATTTTTCTTAGGAAAAATATTTTTTTCTTTTTGAGTGTGGGGTACCTCTATTAAAAATTGGATTTTTGCTAGAATTTTTGTTACGCAAGTGGTGAGGTTTCTTCCGCAATATTGTTCGCGGTCGTATTGTTTATATATTTATTATTGTTATTTATATATTTTATTAACTATTCATTATATATATTTATTTATTTCTGTTTTCTGAATCGGTGATTTTGCATTGGTTTTGGTGGAACTGCCAGACGAGTTGTGGAAAGCTTGAGTCTTTCCCAGTCAAGGTGGTTGCCAACCCTAAAATTTTAATCCGATTCGAAACATTTTTTAATTCAGCTCAAATTCCTGAAATAAAAGGGAATCGTTAGTGGGCAAAATAAATACAAAGTTTCATACCGTGTCAATACTTCATGCTGTGTGCTTTTGAGTTCTTTTCCAAGAACATTGAGAAAATGGCAATGATGGTTGAAGAGCTCAACAGAGCTAATTGGTTGATGCGGGTTGACCATTTGCATTTCGACGAGCTAGATTTTGAGTTGAGCTCACGGAATGTTGTCATCTCGGCTGATTCGGATCCATCTGGGGTTCAGCGGCAGCGTCGTTTACGGGGATTGTTGGCCGAAGAACGGTCTTCTCCGGTGGAACGCTTGCGCGTGTTTCATGGGGATGCTGCTGAAGAAATGGAGATCTGCCTTGGGAAGTTGAGTTACATTAAGGAAGATCTCCGTTACAGATGCCCAAACAAGGAGGCCTACCGAACAAGGTTACTCCACCTGGGGTCTAGACTCCAGATAATCCACAAAAACACAGCAGGGGAGGTCAATCAAGAAATTTTGGGTCTGTTGGCGAAAGTTGCTGCTACATATCAAGAATATTTTGATATGTCAGCAGTGCTTCCTCCAATTAAAAATACTGGGGAAGGTGGAGCAGGTTTGGGTGATTTGCTAGACACGAACGTGCCACCAACACAAACGGCACCCAGTTCCCCACAAAGTGTGGGATCTGGTCCGCTCGTAGGAGAAGATGTTGGGTCTGTCTTGAGCGAGTTAAGGGACGAGATTCGACTTTTACGTCAGCAATCCCAAAAGGATAGAGGTCTAGCGGCTGAGAGGTCTGATAGCCTTTTGGAAGCTACTCAGACGCTAATGGGCGGGATTGCTTCACTGAACACGATTGCTTCAGTTTTAAGAACGACGGTTCAAGAAGTTGTCTCACTTCGTGAATCCGTCAGTGAACTTCGGGCGCTGGTATATTCTCAACCAGCTGGCGTTCCCGAGACTGATCTGCAGACCGATCTGGACAAAAGACGTGAGACGGACGAAATCGAAGAACCAGAAGAACCGGAAGTACTTGATCCGACACTGGCGCCCTCAATTAACCAAACCGTGGTGGAAAAGTTACTCCTGGACTTCCTGAAAGAGCGATGTCCGTCACTTCCGATTAAGAACACGGAACCAGCTTTACCAGTCATTCAGTCCCAGGCCCCACAACACCATGTAAATGGAAGGTCAAGCCCGACAGGTGGGCGTTTTCCTTTGCCCAATCATACGGGTAATGAAATACCATCCTGCTCGGGCTACCATTATAATCGTCGACCACAGCGTGTCTCCGATTGGGAAATTGAGAAATACGCTGGGACGGATGATGGGCTAGGACTGGATGAATTTCTGGACTCCGTTGAGAATTATGCTCAATGCGAGCAAATTTCTGAGAAGGAGCTGTTCAATTCTGCAATGCACCTACTCACTGACAACGCTCTCACTTGGTATCGGGCTATGAGATCGCAGAACAGGCTTTACAACTGGAACCATTTGGTTTGTAAGCTTAAGGCAAATTTCGTTCATCTGGAACTTGACGCCGCTCTCAAATCAAAGGTTTCCCAGCGCCTGCAGATGCGAAACGAGTGTTTCCTGGATTATTTCCAGGAAATGGAAAAAATATTTCGCGCTATGACGGTTCCCATGACACCGCGCGAAAAACTCGACGTGCTCAAGCGGAACCTCAGGCCGGACTATAAGCAAATACTAATTTCAAAGCCAGTGAGTACGCTTACAGAATTGATGACTTTAGGTAAATCGATTGATGCGTACAAAACACCGATTTACCGAAAAGTGTTCGGTTCTCAAAAGGAAGTCACTGCTTATTCGGTAAATCCACCAATTAACACCTCGAAAAAGAACCAACCAAACAGAAAGGGAGGTGGTTCGAATAACAGCCACGTTGAAACCAAAACATTTTGGAGCAAAAATTCCCAAAAGGATAATTTTGCTTCCAAAACGCCGTCTGAAAACACGAAGAAAAAGCCAGGTGTTCAGACGAAAAAGAATCTTGTCGAGAGAAATTCAAAACCGGAATCCAAACAAAAGCCGGTGATTTGTCTCGACTATCTTGTGGAGCAGCATCGACCTCCTAGTCTCGGAGTCTGTTACAACTGCGGTGGTACTGGACACGAGCATGAGGCGTGCAGAAATCCTAGACGAGTCTTCTGTATTTTGTGTGAATTCAAGAGTTTCGATGTCTCTCGCTGTCCCTACTGCTTAAAAAACGGGATTCGTACCAACTAAAGTCGCAGTTGTGTAAGGATGTGCGCCCCATAGAAAGCCTAAAATTAGACTTCCAAATTTGCAACAGTTTTTGACCAGCTCATGATGAGGATTATCGGGATCCGTTGTTTGTTGAAACCATCATCCTCGATGATCCGTCCGATAATCGTCCTTTCGTTTTTGTCGCAGTATATGGCCAGTCCTTCAAGGCTTTGCTCGACAGTGGTAGTAATGCCACCATTATCACCAAAAAGTTGTACCGAAAGTTTTCCAAAAGTCCATTGAAAGGTTATATATATATATATATATATATATATATATATATATATATATATATATATATATATATATATACATATATATATATATCAACTATACCACAATATATCTAACTAATGGTAGCAGTGGTCATAGGCTCCTCTAGGAGATATATATATATATATATATATATATATATATATATATATATATATATATATATATATATATATATATATATATATATATATATATATATATATATATATATATATATACATACTAAGGTTTCTTACGCGGATTGTTAATAATGTTAATGAGATTTTTTCAGTGTACCCATTTGGGTAATTTTATTGTCAAAAGTGATTCTTTTTCGAATGTCCCGTAGAGCAAAAGCACAAGTGGTGCCAGGGCTGCCAAGTATACAAATTTTTCTGTGTTATACTGATGTTTTGAGTTTTTGACCACGATACAGAAATGATACAGAATACAGAATTAATACAAAATTTTGATTTTTTATACAGATTTGTACAGAATTTCAGCAATCGAAATTGTGATGTTTCACAAAATGTTCGTACTAAAGCACTGGTAGCTCTGCCTCACAAATATTCTATCCGAACATCAGTTTTCAGTTTTTCGAATGCGTTTCCCGCATAACCGCCAAACTGGCCGATTCGGTTTTCACAAGCAGTTCCGAATGGAAATTTGTATAGGTGCGAGTAGGCTTTGAAATCTGTTTCTTCGTCCAACGTGGAATATTTGCGCCTGATTGTAATTATATTGTATTTGCGTTAACGGCAACCAACGTTCTTCTTTTGCTCTTTGATTACTTCTGTTCGACTTCTGCTGGGCGTCCTGCATTTAACTAAGTGGGAACTTGCTTTTCTTTGATTTCTTCTGGACATCTGACATTTGGCTAAGCGGGAAAAATACCTGATTCGAGAGCAAATAGGAAAAAAACACGGTTATAGATTTGAGTTTTCTTTCAGGAATTTTTCCCAACCTTTCACCGGTTTTAGATTAGATTTAAGGTCGGATTTCAAGCCTGACTACCACAACCCCAAGCACTTGCTGGCACACGAATAAAATACAGAAAAATACAGATGTTTTCATGAATGCATACAGAGTTTTCAAAATACAATCTGGCAGCTCTGAGTGGTGCTCCAAGCAGTAGAAAAGGTGACTAGCGCTTCTGTCATTTCATTTTCAATGTGTCTTCATGATTTAACGTAAATGAACTATATTGGTATTATAAGATATTTGTTAGAAGCAATATTTCAGCTGTATGCGAATCCGCGACGGTCAATATACTGCTAGCAGGCTGAGCTGGTGCTGATGATTGTGTTCGCGCCTTAGAACGGGTGTTATTTAGGAAGAGCAGACAGTATGCTACAACGTGCAGTAGGGTCTTGTAGAAGGACCAACGCAGAAACCACGGGTAAACTGTTACGGATGTTTGGGCGGCTGCAACTGTCGTTTGCCTCTCAAACTCCTCATCTGGTACACTTGGTGGTGTCGAAGATGGCCAATGTTGCTGTGATTGTGCTTGTTGCGATAATTGATTGGACACTAAAATTCTGCTAGCTGTTACTTACATCTTACTTACTTACAAAGCAGCAATTTATAATTCATATTTCGAACTTACAAGGCTAATTAAACTAATTAAATACACACAATTTAGTGTAATTACCCAAGTAACAAAATAGATTATGTCTGAGGTTTTTTATGCTGAATACAACCAAAACATAAAACCTTCAATGCCGACCACGCGGCCATAACAACCTAATAACAACAGCTATATACATGTGTCATGGCTAGTTAACCCAGGTTTATTGCCGTCATCAAAACTTCATGCGCTGCATTTCAGAACCAGATGTTTTCAACAGGCCGATTAGCTTGCCATAGAATGGCCTTAAAATTTTACTGAGATATATTCTTTGAATTAAGTGTGAAGCAATAAATTTTATCTTGGCTCCATTTCTCAATAACAATGTTATATTCCGGCAGTGCCGTGAAAAAAGAATTATGTGAGTTTTCTATGTATATTTTTGATTATTGTTGTCATTTAAATCGTCTTCGTGCATGTAAAACCAAATGCCGTAAAATATTCATGATGAAACCGGCCATGAGTTTTATCGTAATTATTGCCGTCGTAATTCTACAGAAAATGAATATTAATACCAAATTTAATCCCTCTGAAGTAAGGTGATGATTGAATAAATGCCATGATTTGTCATATTTTGTTAAATGTATGACTTCATCTATCATTCGAATTTTTAAACTACTCTGTGATATCGGTGATACAGTAAAATAAAATGCCGATTTGGGATTGCAATTCATAATTTTGCATTTTTTTATTCAAGGCGACATGTTGTTTTCGGATAAACCCTCGAACGCACCCCAAATGTCCTAATTTGATCAGAAAATAGCATACCCGATCAGAAGAGCATAACTAAAAAATTACAAAATTCTATCAACAGGAGATTCAAATAACATATTTGGATACGATTTTGTATTTTGCCATTTGCTTTGGATAACAAAGTTGAATCTGAATGAGTTATAATAACAAATCATGAAATGGAGTTGTTCTGAAACAAATCTAACAATTTTTCGTCTCTATCAAAACCTGTTGTTTATAACAATGGTTGTTATTATACTGTTCTATGTGCTATCTAATTTTGTTAGGAAGCTGACACGTTAGTAACAAAGTTTGATATTAGTAGAATGTTTTTTGTTATGACTTCTGTTATTTTAACACCTTACGGAATCAAAATTAAAACCAACCTGAAAGGTTTTTCACATAACAAACTAACAGCCTCTGTTACATTTTTGTTTTGTCTTTCTGATCGGGTATATTCAACCAAACAAGCCTATCACGACATTCATCTGCCTAAGTTACGATCATCAAGTTTTATTTTAACCACAAGTATAGTCTGCAGGTTTTCAGTTTTATTTGGTCGTCAGAGAGACTATCATACAACTTCATGCATATGATGGTTGGCATAGAATGGCTGTAAAGAATACTTACGGATCATATTTTATGGTTTTCAAATAAAACCAAAATATAATCAAAGACTTTAATGTAAGTTAACATGAAACGGAAACCAAACAATCCTTAAGCAGGTATTAGACGACGCAAATATTTGCTATTTTTGGTACGATTTTTATTTGCACAAAATGAAATCTGTATTGAAAAATAGCAAATATTTGCTTCGTCTAATACCTGCTTTAGTCTTTGAAGCATTTTGATTGTTACAGCAATAATCCTGATCAGTTTTTATGTAAACGGTAAATCTAGGTTATAAATTATTTTAGGTTAAAGTTACAATTATATATTTAATTGGGCTTACGAGTGGCAATATAAAAAAGGTTGGATAAATACCCCTTGGGCACAATTTAGCTTTTCAGACAGATATATTAATATTCTATTTAATTTTATTTATTAATTTCTAGAATAATAACTTTTTAATTTTATTAATTTTCCAAACTAACTTCTGCGCGACAGCCAGTGGGTTGTCGCAACAGTGCTAGCAAAGCGGGACCGTCGCTTCATAAGTTGCTCGCCAGAAAGTCTTCCACCGACATGCCACGAGAAACAAGATCAGCGGGGTTTTCTGCTCCAGGAATATGCCTACATTGGCAACCGTTCGTATGATGCTGTATGTCGGATACTCGATTAGCGACAAAGGTTGGCCATACATTCGACGGTGACCAATGCAGGGTGACTGCAGAGGCGAACCAAAAATATGATGAAGATACGGTGACATCGATGGCTTGTTTGATGCGGGCATGCAGATGACCGGCTAATTTGGCTACTTCGAGTTTCAAACAAGCGATAGTTATTCGTTTCTGCGGAGTTACACGCGATTTTGACGCCAATAGCTGGATTCGTACGCTACCTTTAGCATGCTCGCATCGAGCGTACGTACAGGCACCGTAAGCGGACTTGGAGGCATCTGCAAATGTGTGTAGCTGGATAAAGGCATCAGGAAGAAATGCATACCTGTCTACTCGGTATTCAGAAATCTTGGCGAGCTCTCGATGGTACTTTTCCCATTCCGAATTGATGGGATCTGCCACCGGATCATCCCAATCGCAGGACAGCAACCACAATTCCCGCATCAGGATTTTCGCACGAACGATTACTGGGACAATGAGCCCGAGTGGATCGAATAATTTGGCAATGTCGGACAGAATATTTCTCTTGGTGTGTGGTCCTACTTCGCTACAAATCTGTGAATCAAAACGCAAAAAATCCGCTTCAGGTTCCCGCGCGATTCCGAGTGCTTTAGTGGTCTCATTTGGGCTGGAGCGTAAAGTAGACTGTGTTCCAACTTGTTCGCGACTTAATCCATGCAATCCTTCAAGCTGTTTGGAGATCCATTTTCGCAGCTTCTTTTCACCTTTTCCCAATAGTTCGCTAAGCTCGTTGCGCAGGCGGATGGCTTCCTCGACTGTCTGTGCTCCACCAACAAAGTCGTCTACGTAGAAGTTTTCTTGAGAGTTTGACTAACAATCGGATAAGAGACACCTTCATCTACCGCCAACTGCTGGAGGGTACGGGTAGCAAGGAATGACGAGGGAGCCAGGCCAAGGTTACTGTTGACTATTCGAATGTTTGAACGGGGGATTCAGAGGAAAAACGCTATAGAATTCGCTGCAGTGGAGTGTCTTCCAGGTGAACAAGTGCTTGCCTGTGGATTGAAATGAGGCCTAACAGTTACTCTCCTCTACAGAACAATTTTCCTTGGTTCCAGAATCGTTCGATGCTGTCTTCCAGGGTAGTCGCTGAAACTGATATGCTGCAGACTGTTGAAGAGGGACCTGGTAGAGAATCAGCTGAGCTGGCAGAGCCAACGATGATCCATCCGAAAACACTGTCGACTAGAAGAGGTAAATTTTCGTTCAGCTGGGAAAGGATGAATAGAAATGTCTTGCTACTAGAACCATGTCGACTAGTTGGCTCACGTTGAATGACGGATCTGCCAGAAACAAACCTTTGGGAATTTTCCATCCAGCTGTGGGAACATGTCGAGAAGGCAGGTTTGCCGTAACTTTGTCCATCATGAAAAAAATTTACACCGCATGAAAAATCGTCCCGTCTCGAGCGGATTTCTGTGAATACCGACTCCCGAACCGGCTTATAAAGCTTACCAGCAGCCTGCACGGTGACGTTGACACGTTCTCTACGTAATAGAAGAATTTGAGCCATTCGTTCGGTGATGAGATTCGGTTGTGAAGCGCTGTCCAGTAGGGCACGAGCTAGATGTGCTTGACCATGAGCATCGATCACTTTTACGATTACGGTTGAAAGAAAAACATTTTCCGGCTGTACTAATTTCAACTACAAGAATGATCTCGGTGGCTGTAACCGAAGATTGAGTCAAAGATTCTGGCGCAGAATACTCACCCGGTTGCGAAATCTTCGAAGCGGTAGAAACAGAACTGGATACAGCATTTTCTTTAGTCCGTTGTGATCCCTCACTTTGTCCGGAATGAAGCAGGGTATGATGACGACGATTGCATTTATGACAGCTGAAATTAGACGAACAGTTGCGAACCATGTGCCTGGTTTTCAGGCGCTTGTGGTATAGACGCTTGGACTGAACTAGCCGCTGTCGCTCTTTGGAAGTGAATTGGTTGAACTTCGGGCATCTCATCACCATGTGGGGTTGACTGCAAACTACACAATTGTCTACGGATTTGGAATCAAACCAAGCGGTGGCACAAGAAAACAACCGAAATTGTGACTGGAATTGTCGCTTGGGTAGACTACCAGAGGAACGGGGAGTAGAATTCGAGTCGTGATGATGATTCACAGTAATTGACTCCAAAACACGCGTCCTTCTTTGAAGAAAATCGATTAGGCAGGTGTAATCCGGACTCGCCGTCAACGGTTTTCCCATTCGCGAAGAGTATTGCCGTGCAGGCGCGTGCACAAAAGGTGCTCCAATATAGTAGGTACTCCATGACCCGGTGGGTTTCCCTAGTTGATGAAGAATTTTTATGTACCGTTCGAACTCGTCGACCAAACCATGTTACGCTGCAGCAGACTCTTTCTTCATGCACGGGATGTCGAAAAGTGCCTACAAATGCCGTTTCTTGAGCAGGTAGACGTTGGTAGACGTTGGATAACGGCCCTCCAATGTTTGCAAAGTTAAAATGTAATTTGCCGAGCTTTAATAGATGGATTCGATTAACTTCACAGCTTCCCTTTTGACTGCTGCACGTAGATAGTGGAATTTCTGAATTTTCGGAACATCGGTGTTGGAATGTCAAAGCCAAAAAAGTATCATAAAAAGCAAGCCACTGCTTGTAATCACCATAGAATTCCGGCAGAGAAATGGTAGGCAGCTTGATTTCTAAGAGAGCGGAGGAAGAATGAGAGGGAGGAGGGTTGGGGCCAGCATGAACAGAAGGCAATTTAGAAATAAGACTGGCTTTTATTGTAAATAGTCGAGATTTGAAATCCGCTCGCACCGCTGTGTGCTCCGCTTGCCCTTCCGGAGTGGCCACGATGTCCTCTAATTAAGCCTGCACGCCCTCTAAACCGTCGCAAATGCCAGATAGGTACACTCAAAATATTTTTCACATTATTGTTACGTGAAATTTCCTGTACTTCTTCATTTTCTGTCATTTAGCATAATTTATGTGACGAACATAACACCTACGTGAAAATCACATGCCCCAGTGATGGCATAAACTCATGCAAAGTTGAACTGAGTAACCTTTTTCGCGGTTAAAACTTTTTCGAGATTTGCATAAGATATCGGTCAGTAGTGCGCGATGGATGAGGAAGCAAAAATCCTCAGGGTCAGGCCGTTTGACGGAAAGGGCTTCAACAATTGGAGCTTCCGGATGCGAGCATACCTCCAGCAGCTCGAGGTACTGCAAAATAAAGCAAAGCAAATCCTTGGTGCTACATTCCATATCGGAACTCGACCTTCTGTTTATTTTACACAGACTTCGCAGCCAACTGTTGAGTGTACAGGACAATTGCGGGGCTAGCGGTACGATCCTACTGACACTAACAGTCTCTCCCGAGCCGAGACTCAAACATACGACGACTGGCTTGTTAAGCCAGCATCGTTCCTCCAGACCAGCTGGAAGAGGGAGAGCTCGAGGTACTGCATTGCGTGGAAAAAGCGGCGGAAGAAGAAGATTTTTGGGAAATTCCAGTCGGTGCTGAAGCTGTTGAGGTAGCAGCGAAGGCAGTAAAAAAGACAGTGCGCATAAGGCAGAACAACAAATGTTGTTCGGTTTTTATTCAAGCGGTGGCTGATAGCCATCTTGAATATGTAAAAGACAAAGAGTGCCCGAAGCAAATATGGAATGGATTGCATCACGTTTTTGAGCGTAAAAGCATAACCAATCGTTTTCTACTAAAGCGACGCCTGCTTTCGATGCGATTCAACGAAAACGAAAATATGCAAGACAATTTTTTGCGTTTCGATCAATTAGTGCGTGAAATCAAAGGTGCTGGCGCTAAAATGCATGAAGAAGACGTGATTTGTCATCCTATGTTAACCATGCCAGAATCCTACGATGCAGTCACCACTACTATGGAAGCTGTTTCGGAAAATCTTACGATGGATTTAGTGCGGCAAAAATACCTGGATGTTGAAGCCAAACGCAAAGGACAGAGACGTGCAGCAGACACGGAAGAGGCTGCATTCGCTGTAAAATCTAAAAAAAATTTGAAATGCTTTGGTTGTGGTGAACTTGGCCATAAAAGAGCGCAGTGTTCAAAATAGATTTCGGCCAATAACAGAGCTGATAGTCAAAGACAAATGAAACACGTTGCACAAAAGGCCAACGTCGGGGCAAAAACTGTTTCGTTTGTAGCTGCAGATGATCGGCAAGGAATCGCAGCAGCTAGTAATGTAACTGATAGAAGGTGGTTTTTAGACAGCGGTGCCTCTGAACACATGGCCAATAACAAGCTATTGCTCGAGAGCTTGGAGAAATTGGACCAACCGGTGGTCATCCAGACAGCAAAAAGTGGTGTTAATTTACTTGCGCACTATAAAGGTAAAATTATTGCCAATGCTTCAGTTAATAATGAGACAATCCAAGTAAGCATGAACGATGTTCTGTACAGGGTGACAAAATAGTCCAGTCACACAGGAAAATCTCAATATTTCAACGAATAAGAAAAAAATCTGAATCTGGCTTTCATAGCTTTATTCAGTAACTCATTAAGATACTTCACAGACGATATCTCGGAATTACACCACCTTTCTCTGATCGAACCAGATTCAGACGTCTCGGAAAGTCGTCGTAAGCGGCGCGCGTGCTCCATCGGCATCTCGTCCCAGATTTTCGTGATAACTCGCTTGAATTGCTCCAAATTTGTCATTTTATAGTCGTTCAGCTTCGACATCATGTATCCCCACACGAAATAATCCAGTGGATTCAGAACCATTCATTCTTCGAAATGAAATCGGTCAAGTTTTCCTCACACCACCCCTGAACAACCTTTGCGGTGTGGGATAGGGCGCCATCTTGCTGAAAGCAGCAGTAATCGTCTTCAAACAATAGTTCAGCTTGAGGTAGAACATTTTTATTCAAAACCGTGTCCAGGTAGTACGCTGCGTTGATTTTGACCCCTTTATCGATAAAAATAAGAGGCAGTTTACCTCTCTTGCAAATGGCTCCCCGAACCATCACTGACGTCTTATTTTGGAACCGGGAAACGATCATCTTGTCCGCAGGAGCTTGCTGGAGGCTCACACCCCAAACTCGATCATTTTGGCGATTGACTGTTTGCTCCAAAACGAACAGCTTCTCGTCCGAAAAAATAATCTCGTCATCTGCGCGCCAACCGAGTAACTCCCGCGACCGTTGGTACCTCTTGTCCTTCGTAGCTTTGGTAATCCCATGAACCACCTGTTTTTTGTACGGTGTAAGTTTTAAATCCTTGCGCAGAAGCAGGCGGATTGATTCTCGGTTCATTTTAAGGTTCCTTGCCAGCTTCCGTGCAGATTGGGCGGAATTCCGGTGAATCCGGTCTCGTATAATCTTTTTCAGCCTTGGAGTTCTCACAGACCTTGGTCGTCCAGATCGTGCCTTGTCCTCGGTGCCTCCGGTCTCTAGGTACCGATTTATGGTCCGGTACACGAATTTCCGGTTGATTCCGAGCGGTTTTAGGTGTTTGAATATGTGTCCGGGTTTGTACCATTTCACATATTCAGCGATAACAGCTGCTCTTAACTCTGCCGTGGCTCACAACTCAATGTAAACAAACTGCACAGAAACGAAACTCTGCCACTTTTGGCAGCAAAGTTAACCCTTTCATTTGACATATAGATGGCACCAGAGAGATGCAACGTGTAGGCTACAGGCGACCCCAAAAAAGTGTGACCGGACTTTTTCGTCACCGTGTAGTGCGAAGCAAACACGAGAGCCGTTTCAAACCAGAACCGTAAAGCGTACCACTAGACCATTACAAATCGTTCACAGTGATGTTTGCGGTCCTGTTACGCCAGTGTCGTGGGATGGAAATGCGTATTTTGTTACATTTACGGACGATTTCACACATGTTTCGGTGGCTTATCTGCTTAAGTCAAGATATGAGGTCTTGGGACGTCTAATAGAATTTGAGGCAATGGCGACTTCCCACTTCGGAACAAAAATTGCTTGTTGGCGGTGCGATAATGGTGGCGAATACACCGGTAACAGCGTGAGAAATTTCTGCAAAAATAAAGGAATTCGGCTTGAGTACATGGTGCCGCATTCACCCGAACAGAATGGTGTTAGCGAGAGACTAAATCGTACTATAGTGAAAAAAGTGCGCGCGATGCTAGAAGCATGTCGTTTACCGAAAAATATGTGTGGCGAAGCAGTGTATACCGCGGTGTATGTTTTGAATAGAAGCCCCAGTATTGCGATTGATGGTGACATAACACCTTATGAAGCATGGAACGGGCGGAAACCGGATGTCGGAAATCTTCGTGTGTTCGGAAGCGTTTGTTACGTGTATGTTCCAAAGGTGTTGCGAAAGAAATTAGTTTCAAAAAGTGAAAAAGTAGTCTTTGTAGGATATGCTCCGAATGGTTATCGTTGCTGGAACGGGAAGAAAATCTTCGTTGCTCGCGATGTGATTTTTGATGAAGGCAAGTTTGGGTCGATGCAAGACACAAAACGTGAATCTAATAGTGAAAACGTGCTGGTTGAGTACTGTCCTGTAACTGCTACGGAGGATACGGTGGAGCCGGAAAGTGCCAGTGAATCTAATGGTCTGAGTAATCGGATTCAGAAGATATGCAGTTTGAAGGAGCAACTGAGGAAAGCGACGTGCCTAGAAGCCGAAGAGCGGTGGTCCCACCGGCTTGGCACAATGACTATGATATGACGGTGTTTGCTCTCAGTGCTGAAAAGTTTCTAGAAGATACACCATCAGACGTCGAAATATTAAAACAACGTAGTGATTGGCCTATGTGGAAGAAAGCAATCGAGAATGAGCTTGATTCATTGGAGAAAGATGAAACGTGGTGTTTGGTTGAGTTACCTGAAGGGAGACGGGTAGTTGATAATAAATGGGTTTTCAAAGTGAAGTGAAATAGTAAGGGTGAAATCGAACGATACAAAGCCAGACTTGTTGCTCGCGGCTTCTCTCAGCGTCAAGGTTTTGACTATTCAGAAACCTATTCCCCAGTAGTGAAAATTACCACTTTGGGTATTTTGCTGTCTCTTGCTAATCAAGCTGATTGGGATATTTTCCAAATGGACGTTAAATGTGCGTTTCTGAACGGGGTTTTGGACGAAGAAGTGTTCTTGCGCAAGCCGTCTGGCTTTGAGCAGAGTGGATCGTTAGTTTGTCGGCTGAATAAGGCAATTCACGGTTTGAAGCAGGCCTCGCGGAGATGGAATCAGCGATTTCATGAATTTATGATTCGTCTTAAGTTCAAACGAAGCGAACATGATTTCTGCTTGTATAGTTTGTCGTCGATGGATGGCATGATAACGCATGTACTAATTTATGTTGACGACATTCTTATCATCGGGAACGCGAAGCAAGTGATCGTCGATGTGAAGCGGAAACTATCGGCGGAGTTTGAGATGCGAGATCTTAAAAAAGTCAAGTGTTTTCTCGGTCTAACCATACAACGCCGTCGAAATGAGGGATCAATGACCATCGATCAGAAGACATACATTAAGAGTGTTCTCGAGCGGTTCGGAATGAGTGAATGCAAACCATCTGCTATTCCAATGGTGCCACACTTGAAACTCACGAAAGAGAAGGATTCTAGGAAGTTTACCAGTAAGCCATACAAAGAACTGGTGGGCTGCCTCATGTATTTAATGATAACGTCAAGGCCGAACATTTGCATAGCAGTAAATTATTTTGCTGGGTTCCAATGTTGTGCAACTGAGGAACACTGGGTGAATTTTAGGCGTGTTCTACGTTACCTGCGTAAAACAATTGACTATCAACTTGTGTATTCTCGGCAAAACTCGTGTACGACTCTCGAAGGATATACGGATGCTGATTGGGGCAACGACCCTAATGATCGTCGCTCAGTATCGGGATTTGTAATCAAATTATACGGTTCAACAGTAGCATGGGCGAACAAGAAACAGTCTTCGGTAGCCCTGTCGACTACAGAAGCAGAACTAATGGCGCTCTGCCTAGCCAGTTGTGAGCTGATGTGGATTGTTAATTTGCTGGGATCAATTGGTCAAATGGTTCAAGAGCCAAAAACAGTTTTTGAAGACAACCAACCTTGCATCGCCTTTACAATGGAGCCTCGAAAACAGAAAAGGATGAAACACGTCGAAATTCAGTATTTCTTTGTAAGAGAGCTCGTTGAAAAGGGTAAGCTGCAGCTTAAGTACGTGCCTACACAACAACAAACAGCAGATATAATGACCAAAGGATTGGCATCACCAAGGTTCAAAATGCTCCGTGATCAACTAAGATTGTTCAATTGAAAGGGGATGTTAAGAGTGTATTTCGGTTCTGCCCAATTGGCAATTCCAGTGTGCTCTAATAAACGTGTAATACAAACGTCAAATATATTTTCTCTTGTTCTTGATTTCATACGGTACGCACGTGTCAAGTTAGTTGGCCGAAACCCAAAACAAAGGACAATGCACCAAACTGTTTCAGCAGACACGGTGCGAATGTCATCGCGATTCGATTTCTATGCGATTGTTGTTATGCAGGATTCAAACTCAAATCTTACTCAAGTGTAGTGCACTGTTAGTAGGGTTTAGGTGCAACCGAGAATTGATGTGCAAGAAAGTTTTCAAACTCACTTGGATACGAGTGTAAAGTCACACTGCCTACTCTGATACTATGTTTTATCACGTAGCATCTACGTCAACTTTGCAACGTCAAACAGAATGAAGTACCGCGTGAACTCTCCGTGCGAAAATACACAGAAATCAAAATGGCGAAGCTGTTGTGTAATTCAGTCTCCGAACACAAAAAGGAATTTCTCGATGACTTGTCAATAAGTGAGCTTTAGAAAAACCATAAGAATCCGACATCGAGTCTTGAGCTTACAGATTTCACACAGATTCAGTTAAAATGACGAGGAATTACCTAAACATAAACAGTTTCAACTAACAGTAATTATCGCCGGCAAATGTCGCAATATCATTTTGTCATTTTGCATGTCGTTTAATTCATTTACGAATTGGCGATTTTGCATGCCCGTGCGACTTATCAAGAAACATATTTGAATAATTTCTGAAAACTATTTCCAGTCTATCAAGAATTTAGGAAACCACAATTGAAAATTATAAACAACAATATAGCACGCTTAGCCTTGGGGCTAATAGCGGTCTCGATCAACTAGATTAGTTAAGAGAATTCATTATCGATATTGTTTTTTGGCACATTTTGCATATGTAGGATAAGTACAACAAAACACCGTGCCCCAGTGCTGAGTCGAGAAAATTTTCAGCTCGAAAAGATCCTCGACTCGATCGGGAATCGAACCCGATATCACAACCGTGTGGGAGAGCTAGCCGACCTACATCGCTAACCACAGAGTCACGGGGACCACCAAATTGAAAATTATATGTTACATAAAACGTAGTAGCTATCAGACAATCAAATGCTTTTCACTTTACCGGTAGTTGAATTCTACGTGAAACTCACATGAAATGCATATGCCTACTGAATAAGATTCACGGGATAAATTATCTCACCAGTTCATGATGAACTCAAATTATAATCACGTAAAATCTACGTGAAAATGACAGTGGGAAATATTCACATAACTTTTCCGGTAATTATAACGTGAAAAATATTTTGAGTGTACTGTAACCGCAACGGCACCTGCAATTGGTCTCGCTGAGCATCAAAAGCGGCGTCAAAATCTTCTGCCCGACCCAGAGACGCAAGTAGTGCAATTCTCCTTGAAAGTAGCTGCCTTTGTTGCAACTGTTCCGCCATGATGGGAAGCGGTGCGATGAACTTGAGAATACAGTTGAAAACCTGCAGAACGAGAGACCAAAAGTAGACCCACAAAAGGGACTAAAAAAGCTTGGAAAGGTGCTCACCTTGGCCAAGGCTAATTCGAGCCTTGTATAAATTTCAGCCAACAGAAACAAATAGCAATCTACAAAATCCGAAATGCTTCCAACGCAGGTTTTAGGCACCGGTAGCATCGGTAGTGAAACACTCGGGAACAGCAGCAGCAATAATTCACGGCTCTAAAAGCAGCTTTCACCAAAAACCACAAGAAACTCGTTTTATTCAAGCGCAGCGCGGTGCAGCTGTATTGGTAGATGTAAAAACTCCGAAAAATCCACGAAAATCAGTCCGAAATTATTGCGGCTAGGGACACCACAACAGAACAATGGTCCAATTGTAGTATGAATCGATGACAATGGCACTCTAGAGCCGAAACAATCGCGACATGTTGCCGAACCAATGACGATTTGTAACTGGAACAATAGCGATTTTTGTCTGAAACAGTGGTAATTATGCCGAACAATTGCACCTTGCAGAAAATTAACGATGGTCGTCCTTCACAAAATGGCGATGACCAACAAGAACAGCGCCCAGGAAAAATTCTGGTCACGGCACCAAACTTTATGTTTGCGCTTACGCTACGTTGTGTGATTTTTATGTGGAAAATGAACCAGAATTCCAATCCTGATTAGGGCGATGACGGCGGCAGCTCTGCTTCAGTGAACAACTCCTCTCAGCAGCAGCAAACTAACGACGATAGCGGACAGCGAACAGAATTCTCTACCGGTAGGCGTAGCAGACCACGAAAAGGCAATTCTTCCAGTATCACAGGTAAGTATTAAACTTAGTTTCACTTATCAGTCATTTTATTCTACTTGGTTACAGGTAAGTACAAACAAGTAAATTTTAACTTCAGATTTTATTGCAACTTTTGGCTGATGCGAAATCTATTGCGGACAGAAAGTGTGTCCGATCGCTACTAAAGTTTAATGATGACTGATGACTGACTGCCTCTACATAATTCATAATCCTGATATTGGGCATATGTAAACAAACCCATGGTAACGTATTAACATTGATGCAAAACATGAAAAGTACAAAGTTTTTCGGGCTGTCATACGATATCGCATGAGATTCGTGAAAACACAAAACTGGTTTTGGATAAGAAAGATTGTATTACTACAGCACCGCTATTTGATATAATAAATCCGTTCTCTATTTGTTCAGATTATTTACAAAATTGTAACTTCGGTTGTATCTACCGAAACTAACGCTTCGGATTTCTAACTATAGTTCGTGAATAGTACGAATAAGTTTCTATGTGAAAAAAGCTAAGAGCGGAAGCTTATTAATAAAGATAAATGACAGAAGAAAAATTAACGTAGATCAATGATGTGATGTCAGTGTTATTAAACATCCTACTAAATTAAAATAAAATTCTAGCTCGAAGTACTTTGCACTGCTAGCTATGTGTGAATATAATATTATTATTTAGTTTGATTAATAGATATACTGGCCTTTTAGTTAGGAAAATAACGAGAATTTTCTGTTGATAAAATATATCTACATGGTAAAGTCAAATTATAAAATAAATTCGTGTGAATTCAACTTTTTCGCGAATTGGCCAAAATAGGAGCCCCGAGTGGCCAATCAAGAAATGCTATGGCCAAAATAAGAGCCCAGAGAAGTTTTTTGGTTGGAAAATATATAAACAAAATAACATAATTTTACTATTTAAACTTCATCCGATCTTCATCCGATTTCCACGTTAAACTGATTCAATTACATATTTTTCGAAGGCAGCAGGCCAAATATCTTTCAATAATAACATACCATGGCCAAAAACGGTGCTTTTACCCTATTAGCCTAAACAACAACTTTGCCAAATGATAGTATGACTAAAAACTAATCTGGATGCCCACATTTGCAAAGCTCGCATTTTCGTAACGCGACACTATTTGCAAAGAACTGTTTTGCGTAACGCGACAATATAGATATACCGAAATGTTTTGGGAGCATTTCGCTAAAAATTTAGTATTTCCTATGTTGTAATATGCCGTTTTGTTGGATTTGGTCTCCGGAACAAATGCCCAGAAGAAACCATGATAAAAGAACTTACGGCAGAACTGATATCTGAACGTATACCATCAAAATTTGAAAAAGCAAAATTCAGTGATGTTGTCGTGTTACAAAATGTATCGGGTTCCAGTACATGATACAACTATTGAAATTGCTAAACCAACTCGCCATTAGAAAGAACATTTAGTTGGCATTATTTACGAACTGTTTAATCATTTACTTTTTAAGCTAATTTCCAATATCCAGGCTAAAATGCACGCCTAAGTCGGTTGCTCATGGTGTCGCATTACGCTGGAATGTGTCTATTAGGGTGCCAGCCAAAATGGTCATCTCGAATTTCAAAAAAAAAAACCCCTATACAAAATGTTCACTTGCACGAAAAAACACCCTGTGCAAAATTTCAGCTTAATCGGACTTAAAATGGCGTGGCGCAAAGCGATTGTAGTTTGCCTTTTTTAAAAATCGAAAAATCACCCAAGGGGGGGAGGGGGGAGTACGTGAAATTTCGGTTTTCGAATTTTTTTCTGACGTAGAATACGTCTTACGGCAACCTATACAGGGACCCAATTTCAATACGGGCATCCAATTTCAAAACCGAAAACATCGGGAGCGTCACGAAAATTGTCCTATTTCTAACGTTTTAAACTCAGTCGGTTTTCAACCGATTTCTGTCATTTTTGCAGCAATCGATTGGAAAATCATTTAAGCACCCGTTCAAATGCAGAAAATTGTAATCTGATTGTTCGATATATTGTACTATTGAAAATTGTTGAACATTGTCGAAACACAAATGGCGACTTTTGATTGGTCGCTTGCTGCCTTTCCCTGAAAAGTACGCCAGAATGGAGTACCTAGTTAGCCGGGAATGCGCTCTTTGGGCTATATAAGAGACTGTTTCTCCTCAAAAACATCAGTTCACTAGCAGCAGGCAGCAGCAGCGGCCATCAACACCGATGGCAGTAGGCGAAGTGGATCAACAGCGCATAACGTGTGTGAATATCTATAGCGTGTCGCTAGCTATATAAGGTGTGTGGCTTGCTATATAGCATGCGTGGCTTCCTATATAGCGTGTGTGGCTTGTTATATAGCGTGTGTGGCTTGCTATATTACGTGTGG
>NC_073694.1:90556193-90621463 GCF_029784165.1 Wyeomyia smithii
GGTCGTGCATATGGCCGCCGTACTGGACTTATCTGCAACCCAATTACCGTTTCCGGGAGGAATGCAGTAGGGGTCCGATACGATTGCGATGTCCGACCGCGACTCAGACGCTGCTTGGTATAGCAGCTGCTGTGCCGCATAGCAATGGTTCAGGTTCAATTGTGTCACCCTCACGCCCGTGGTTTCGTGGCCGCCTTACCGGCTGGGCACCGTGGGCCTCCCATAAAGTGCTTGGCGTCCCGTTTTCCAGTACATACCAAGCACTTGGGAGGCTTCCCGCAGTCTTTAGCTTTATGGCCAGCACCACCACAACGCCTACATAACTGGCTCCTATCGGGCCCCTTGCAGGTCCAGGACTTGTGTCCTCCCTCGAAACACCTGAAGCAAACGTCCGGCTGCTGGAGTATGCTCAGGGGACATACTGACCAGCCAACCTTAAGTTTGGCTGTCTTCAGGGCCAGAGTTGCATCGGCCGATGCAAGCCGGAAAGTGGCCACCTGGGTCCCCGCTGGACCCTTTCGGAGGCGAATTACCTCAGTGGCTACTTCCACTCCGCACTTCTCCTTGAGGGCCTGTGCAATATCGCACCTCTCGGTGATTTCATCCAGGTTTTTGAGCTGGAGAGTCACCTCTGAGGTGAGTGCCCGAATTTGCACATCTTTCCCGAGGACCTGCTCGGCTACCGTCTTGTAGGCAGCGCCCTTGTTTTTAGCATCCTTACGGAGCTCAAGGATCATCTCGCCGGTGCGAGAACGACGGATGGTCCGCACATCCGCTCCCAGATCCTTGAGCTGGGTTTCGCCTCTCATTTTCTTCAAGACTTCGGAGTACTTGGACCCCTCCGTCTTGAGTATGAGGGCGTCGCCCCTGCTTCGCGCCTTCTTTCCCTTTTTTTGGACGATTTGTCGCCTTCTCGTCGTTGCGCTTGCTGTCTTTTTGGCGCTTCCTTCCTCCCACGGTAACCCAAGGGTTTCCCGTAGCTGCCACTTCGGCAGACTTTTCGGCGGACTTGGAGGCCGTTGGTGTGCTATCTCGCGGCTTAGCACAACCAACCGTTTCTTGCTGTTCTCGGGGGCTTCCCCCGGAGACTGCCTTGCTCTTTTTGCGGCTGACCCGGAGGCGCAAACCGCTGCAAACGTGCAGGTGTCCGTTTGGACCGACTTCGTCGCCCTTCCGGTCACCTCCGTTGCATTCTTCTCTGCAGCCACCGCTCTTGCCTTGAGCTCGGCGTGCTCCTTCTTTGCAGCATCGACGGAGGACCGAAGCATGTAGAGAGCCTGCTTCAGGTACTTCGTCGTGTTGGTGCGACTTTTCGCAAACTCGATTATGGCATCGAGCTGCTCCGACAGCGCTACTACCTTCGGTAGCGTGTCTCGCTGTCTTCCGACCGCCTTTATCAACAGTGGACCAGCCACTGCGATGTCTTGCGTCGATCCGGTAGGCGTACTGCCTTTGCCGTCTTCGCAGGCGTCCTTTACTGCATCCATCTCCGCCTTTCTCGGCGGAGACCTCTGGATGCCTCCTCGTGCAAACGGGTTTTCAACCCATCTGCGCCCAGTTGTTGATCTTCATTTTTTTCAATATTCATTCTTGTTAATTGGGTCCCCCTTCCAGCCGCTATCCTTATCCATACTGGAGTGGTCGCCTATCTGGTCCCATGGTAGTCTATGCCGAAGCAGTGAGGCCATGGCTAGGGGCGGCTGCCATAGCGCCTTATGAACAACTATGACACCCCCGACCGGCGCAAGTCAGGAAAGGACATCTGATCCCACTCCTGCCCGGTTCCTACCGGGCAATGAATTTGGAACGTACTGGAAGGCCTGCCAGGTTTTACGGGACGGAGACCCCTGCACCGGTTGTTGTCTCGCCGTTTCAAGCCGTTGTCACACGACCTTACTAAGGGAGCTCGGCGCAGGTGCCAGCCCAGAATCGTGGTACGAAAACGAAATCCGACTCTTATCAAATGGCGTTGCGACCAGTTACCGTAATTGGGAACTTACTGGCATCAATCCCAATGGGCGAATTAGTGCATTTGGGTGGTGAGAGCGGCACTATTCGCTCCGTCAGAGCTGCTTCCGGATAATGTGGCTTTTGTGAGAATTCGGCGGCCCAATGCCTGAGTCTCACCACAACCTAGGCTAGCTCTCGCTGATGGTCCGGGACTGCGTTCTTGCAGTTAGCACTTCCGTGGCCTACGGTAATCGCCAAATACCGACCCGTGGTGGCATACAGCTCTGCCAATATATATATATATATATATATATATATATATATATATATATATATATATATATATATATATACATATATATATATATATATATATATATATATATATATATATATATATATATATATATATATATATATATATATATATATATATAAATATATATATATATATATATATATATATATATATATATATATATATATATATATATATATATATATATATATATATATATACATATATATATATATATATATATATATATATATATATATATATATATATATATATATATATATATATATATATATATATATATATACATATATATATATATATATATATATATATATATATATATATATATATATATATATATATATATATGTATATATATATATATATATAAATATATATATATATATATATATATATATATATATATATATATATATATATATATATATATATATATATATATATTTATATATGTATATATATATATATATATATATATATATATATATATATATATATATATGTATATATATATATATATATATATATATATATATATATATATATATATATATATATATATATATATATATATATATATATATATATATATATATATATATATAAATATGTATATATTGGTTTTGTACCAGCGGGTGGAGAAAAAGGCCTTGCGAAGTTTGGCAGCTTCGCTTGGTCGGTGAATCTTACGCCGTAGTGATTTTTGTCGCGATAAAAATTTCGCTTGCAGAGTGTGCTGTGGCTCTATTGTCTCGTGCGACGAGCCTATTGTTTCAGATAGTGCAGAATCGGCGCGTGTATGAAGCTAATAGTGAAAAAATCCTCTATTTGAATGATACTTTCGTGAATATTGCATATATTTTTATTCAATTATTTATAGTTAGAAGTGAAGTAAATTAATTAGCTAAAGCTAAACCTAAAATTAAAGTTTGATTCGGTTGCTCGCTCGGCTCGGGACGCGGTTGACCGCCAACGAGAAAAAGTGCGTCGGGGGAATCATTTCGATTTTTGTTTGCAAGTGTAGTTAGAAAATAACTTATTGCAGGCTCTTCGTGGCCGTTTTGTGCCTGGTTTTCAACAGTGGGGGGAGTAAAAGGCCTTTTGAAGTTTTGGCGGCTTCATTTGGTCGGTTGAAGTTGCGCCGTAGTGCTTTTCCGCGATATAAATTTCGATTTGTATAGTGTGCTTATTCTCAATTGTTCTAAGGCAGTGCGACGAGCCTATTATTGCTGCCAGTGGAATCATTGAGCTGTTCTTTCAGCACTTCATTCGGCTCATATAAAATGAACAGCATGGAGTTAGATCGTGAAGATGCTGGAGTTGAAAATGGTGAAATTGATCTAGAGTCTCAAAATAACTCTCAAGATGACGGCCTCTCTTGTTCATCATCGCTTTTGAATACTCCTAATCATGATAGGGAGGATGATGATATCGAGGACGTCTTAGATGATAGTATGGATAGTGCTAATGTTACTGTGCTTAATATAGGTACTCTTTCTTCGTTGGTTAAGGGACAGGTAAAAGCCCCACCAAAAGGGAAAAAAATAAGACTGAGTGGAGCAGCCGTGAAACGCTTCAAATATCTGGTCGAAAACGGACACTCTCCCTCAGAAGCTCGTCTCCTTGCTAAACAAGGAATGACTTATAACGATTCTTCAAAACGTCCCAGAGAAATCAATTCGAGCAGTGGAGGAAATACCCCAACCCCTAAAAAGGTAAAGGAGGTTGCTCAACATTGTACTGTTACAGCAGGGGAAGGCCCTTCGGGGAATTCATCCACCCCAGTGGTATCAAACAAACCCTCCTACAGAGAGGCTACAAGTTACATTAGGGTAGGAGTTCTATCGAAAAAATACCCTCATGTGGAACTTACAATGCCACAATTACTAGCTGTTCAAAAGGCAATTTTGCTGAAAGTAGTCCAGCAAGAAAAACAAAAACTGAAGCCTAAAACTGAGGCAGTTGCCAATTTGGACCAGGATTTTTAATTGTTCTTTGTAAAAACCAGGAAACAGTCACTTGGCTGAAAATGATAATTTCAACTATTTTCATAGCGGGAAATGATGAGTTGATGACGCTTGACGATAAACTCATCCCACGACCGGATGCTTTCATTGGATTCTTTCCACGAAGCATAGAAGACAGTAACGATACAATTCTAGCTTTGCTAGAAAGTCAAAATAAGGGATTGGTGACTGATGCATGGAGAGTTCTCCGACGCAAAATCATCAATCAACAACATGTAGAGCTCACCTTCCTCGTTGATGGTATGTCTTTTCAAGCAATTAAAAACAATAATTTTGTGCTCGATTATAAATTCGGCGATGCCCGAATACGGAAACAGCCGTCAAAGAAGTCGATGCCACCATCGAATGGTAAGGAGGGAGACGGTGTGGTCAAGGGTGATGGCGGCAATGGGAGACAGAGGCAGTGCGTGATCGATGACTGTAATAAAACCTTATCAGTTGCTGGTGTAGCCTCTAAGGACAGAAGCGAGAAATCCTGCCAGCAGGAGATAAGGCTATTGTCACAGATCACAAAAATACCTCTGATCAAACCAAAATGACGCCAATATCCTCTGTTTCGAGTAGACTACAGACTGTCAGGATTACTCCTGAATACAGGGAGATCAATTTTCAAAATTTTTCAGGTAATGTCGTGCCCTTTGAGAGGGAACAAAGTCCCCCAAAAAGCGACAAAAGTTCCCAACATAAATAAACTTTTTAACATAGTTAATTCGAATCTTCTTTTTGCAAAGGGAGTATTCGAAATCCCATGCAAGAGATTCGTACTAGGCATACTGGTGAACACATCATTCCAGGAGCAAACGGAGCAAACAAATTATACTGCAGCCATCATAGATTGTTTCAAATGTGTGAACCAGTGGAAATCTGCGTGTTTAAAGCTTGTTCCTCAGACGATACAGGGGATGCTATACATTCTTTTAAGGTATGGACTAAATTTTTTAATCTTTGCACTATAGAAAAGTCACCAAGGTACAAGAGTCTTTGTTTTAAATATATGGTACATTTATATTCAACTGTTTTTTGCAATGTAAATACAAATATTGATAATACGGATTACGTCGCAAAAGTTTTACTGGTTGTTGTTGAGCTATGAGACACGAGATTAGTGGTACTTTGATCTGCAATGTCTGCCATTAAAGTAGCACAAGTCAACATCCAACTTAAACGGGCAGTAACCATAAATCTTTGCAGAATAATTCAAACAGGTTCTGCCAACATCGCATTGGTTCAAGAACCTTACTTCCGACATGGAAGCTTCTATATTGGTAACTTGATTAGTCCTAATTTTGCCATCTTCAATAAAATTGGGATGAATAATTCACGTGTGATGCCACGCGCTTGCATACTTATGAATAAAATTATAAACACCAGTCTTGTTCCCAGTTTAACTACTAGGGACATCTGTGTTGTTACAATAGAGGTTAAAATGGAAAACGTCAACAAACAGTATGTCTACTGTTCTGCATATTTTTCACACGATGAGGTCTCTCCCACTGAAGGCTTCAAAAAAGTTGAGGCTTTTTGTGAAAACAAAAGTTTACCTTTAATTGCGGGCATTGATGCAAATGCCCATCATATAATTTGGGGTAGTTCAAATATAAATCCCAGGGGTTCAGATCTAATGGAGTACCTTTGTTCTACGAATTTAAGCATTTTAAACACAGGTAATTCTCCAACCTTTGTAACTCATAATAGAGAGGAGGTGTTAGATATAACACTCTGTACAAATAATTCTACTCATGAAGTTAATAATTGGCGAGTATCTGAAGAAGAATCATTGGCTGATCATAGGCTCATTACCTTTGAACACCTAAATGATTGTTTAGAGGTAACTCATTACAGGAATCCTAGAAATAGATTGGGATATCTATGTTGATGCTCTAGCGTCGAAATTTCATGGGTATCAATCCGTTCTGGAAAGCCCTAATGATTTAGACAATACTGTTGAAATAGTAACGTCCTACATCATGGAGGCTTATGAAGAAACTTGTCCGTTACGAACAATTAAATCAACACGAGGCACATCCTGGTGGAATACCGAACTTGCAAAATTACGCGAAAGTTGTAGAAGGGCTTGGAACAGACGTCGTACAGAAGGAATCAATGCATTTAAAATAGCCCGAAAGGCTTACGCAAAAGCTCTAAAATCCTGTGAACGACGGGCTTGGAAAAACCTGTGCACAAACGTTTCTAGTGTAAATGAAAGTAGCAGACTTAATACAGTTCTAGCAAAATCTAAGAATTTTCAAATCAATTTAATCAAAAATGAAAATGGTAATTTTTGTACGAATGATGAGGAGGTTCTAGAAAACCTCTTTCGAATACATTTCCCAGGATATTTAGAATTGGAACAATCTGATGCTCCCGATTGTTTTTCTGTTCTTCCGGAAACATTGGTGGTAGCTCGACGGCTGATAACAATCGAGTCAATAAAATGGGCTTTGGATAGTTTTTCGCCATATAAGACTCCTGGAGTTGACGGAATATACCCTTGTTTACTCCAGAGAGGCTTCCAACATTTAAAAAATATTTTAAAGCAGATTTTTACTTGCAGCCTTGCTTCAGAATACATTCCAAAATCCTGGAGAGAAATAAAAGTCAAATTTATTCCGAAGGGGGGACGTGCTTCATATGGTGAAGCAAAAAGCTTTAGGCCAATCAGCTTGAGTTCGTTCTTCCTCAAATGTTTGGAGAGAATTATCGATCATAACATTCGTAATGAAATTTTGTCCAGACGACCTCAATCAAAGATCAAAGAGGAAAGTCTACAATTACTCTCTCACACCGTGTTATCCATGATATAGAAAAGGCCTTTTCACGGAAGCAATCCTGTTTAGAAGTTTTCTTAGATATTGAGGGAGCTTTTGACAGTGTTCCATTCAATGCTATAGTTGATGCGGCACACTTTCATGAAATACCCTCATTTATCGTGACGTGGATACATGAGATGCTAAAAAATCGTTATTTGAACTCAACACTAAGAGGAACGTACATAAGAAAACAATGCATCAAAGGATGTCCCCAGGTTTTGTCACCTCTGCTGTGGAATCTCGTAGCGGACGGTCTGTTACGAAAACTAAATAACTTAGGATTTCCTTCTTATGGCTTCGCTGATGATTATCTTGTTATGATTACTGGAATGTGTATAAGCACAATTTTTAACCTGATGCAACTGGCTCTAAAGGAAACTGAAAAGTGGTGTCGTGAAATTGGGCTCTCTGTAAATCCCAATAAAACATCACTTCTAATGTTCACTAAAAAAAGGAGAATCACTGAAGCACGTCCACTTCGTTTCTTTGACTCTGAGGTCTGTGTGACAGATCAAGTTGAACACCTTGGAGTAATACTAGACTCTAAACTTAACTGGTCTGCTCACATCGATTTTAGAATCAAAAAGGCATGCATGGCCTTTGGACAATGTAGACGAACAATTGGTAAAAGCTGGGGTCCTAAACCTAAATACATTTACTGGATTTATACTGCAATAATAAGACCCATATTAGCGTACGGATGTCTCGTATGGTGGCAAAAGGGAGAGCTGAGTAGTATTCAGACAAAGTTAAATCATCTACAGCGAATGTGTCTTATGTCATTGTCTGGTGCATTCTCTACAACTCCCACTGCTGCTTTAGAAGCTCTTTTTGGTATAAAACCGCTGCAAATTTTCTTGAAACAGGTAGCCTACTCATGTGCATACCGGTTACAAGCAAATGGACTTTGGCACCACGATATCAATAGTAACACCTCCCATTCACGTGTGTGGTCACACATGCTATCGTGGGACAAATGTATAGTTACTCCAAGTGATATGACTCTTCCTGTGAGTTTTCCTTATGGTGATTTCAGTACCTCTTTACCTGTATGTAATGATTGGATATCAGGCCGCATAGAAAGAGAAATTTCGGATCATATTGTTATTTATACGGATGGATCTCTGCTTGAAGGAAAAGCTGGAGCCGGAGTTTACTCGAGTGAAATAAGATTGCTGTTCCTTTTTCATTAGGTATCTACTGCACAGTCTTCCAAGCTGAAATCTTTGTCATTATTTGTAAGTGCTGGCAGCCCTCCAACAAAAGGTAATTGGGCAAATAATCTATATTTGTTCTGATAGTCAAGCCGCTGTCACAGCACTTGGTTCTCACAATTCTAGGTCGAAGCTACCCGATCAGAAGAGCATAACTAAAAAATTACAAAATTCCTCCAACACGAGATACAAACAACAAAATTTGATACGATTTTGTAAACAAAATTGAATCTGAATGAGTTATAAAAACAAATCCTGAAATGAAGTTGTTCTGAAACGAATTTAACCATTTTTTCGTCTCTATCAAAAACTGTTCTTTCTAACAATGGTTGTTATTATACTGCCGCTCATAGCAAGTCCGTCCCATTTGCTTTTTGGTGCTGACGAGAAAACAGCAATTGAAAATCGTAACGCTTTAGGTGAAATTTTGCGCTCAAATGCTTTTTCAATCAAGACCATCAACAGAATTTCTAACACTTTTGCATCATAAAACTTGCATAAACACCGAAATTTGATTAAAATTCGTTGAAAATCATAAGCTGGGACTCACATGCGATTACTTTCAAGGTACGTAGCCAGAATGATAGCAAGTCAGTCCCATAGCTAGCTACGACCGGTGATGAAAAACAAACTACTGCAAATCGATGGCGGTGCTATAGCTTGCGTTTGGAATGAATCCATCGCTGGTCAATTCATAAATGACCTTCTTTCGTGCTTTATTAAACAAGTTTTTTGTGAGAAGCATAACACATTGTACAATGTGTAGGAACTTGTTCTAAATTTTCCTGAGAGCGGTGACACGTTCGTGACGGCGGACAGCCTCTACGTAGGAGTGAAGGAAATATGACAGAACTTCTATAGCTTCTTTCAGCTGTTATTTGTTGACAGTGAACGCTTTAGGTGTGTCACTGTATTGTTAGTCAAAGAATTCTTTAGTAAATACTACTTTTCGTATTTTAACCGTATTTTATGTAAAGACGTGGTTAAGAATTGTTTAATTATTGTCGTGAAGTACTATTAGCTAGAGCCACACGATGTAGAACGGGTAAAATTCAATCAAACCCCCTATCGAATATCACTTGGTACATCCAATTCTAAACCTGAAGACCATTAGTTGTGGTAAATATCACATTTTTCATAATCATTATTGGCTGTGGGGTCAAATTTCGAAGATTTTTTCAATGGGACCGACTTGCGATCACTTTTGCTATGGGACAAACCGACTTGCTATTTTTTATAGTTCCTCAGAACGAAGTATTCAAAAATATTTGTTTTATCGGAAGTAGATATAAAAAGGAATTGATTCCATAAATAAACTCAAAATTGATAAAAATGCATTTGGGACGGACTTGCCATGAGCAGCAGTATACTGTTCTATATGCTATCTAATTTTGTTAGAAAGCTGATACGTTAGTAACAAAGTTTGATATGGGTTTAATATAAGTAGAATATTTTTTGTTATAATTTCTGTTATTTTAACAACTAACGGGATCAAATATAAAACACAACCTGAGAGGTTTTTCGCATAACAAACTAACAGCTTCTATTACATTTTTGTTTTGTCTTTCTGATCGGGTAGTTATTGCGTGTCGCACTTGTCTAGAAGAACTTCGCATCATGAATACTGTTTATCTCCTTTGGGTCCCTAGACACTCGAACATTGCTGGCAATGAATGGGCAGACGAGCTTGCCCGAAGTGCAGCAATAAACGATTTTGTGGGTCCTGAGCCCCCCCCCCTTCTTTTCATTTAGTATGTAGTTGTCCCAGACTCTCAACTGCGTTACAGGATTTTCGGTCGTCATCTCATTAATGAATCTGAATATAGAAGTCTCTTGATTTGAAAAATATTCTTCAGTTCATTCTCAATTGCGGGAAAAAAACTCTAGTACCTTCTAAATTTTTGCTAAGACTAGGACTAGGAAGACGAACTTTATAGTTTGTCATTAATGATCCTTTCTTTATCCTTTTCCTTTTCCTCTCCCACTCTTAATACTTTCTTCTTTTTCTATCATTTCCTTCCCTTCTTGTTAGGTAAATGATGAGAAGGTTCCTACGGTTAGGCACAAAACCTCCACATGTGAGGGGAACGTGCCGTTATAAGCCATGGCTTTTTAGCCGACCTACCTGATACCAACATAATACTGTTTGTTACATTACTTGCATTATTGCATTTGAGAATGATCACCAAGAATAAGTTCGAAGCCAACTTCTCACTACAAAAACTTATAAAATAACTCTCTATAAATTGAGTGGTGGCCCTGTAAAGATTTAAAATTCCATCTGGGGTCGATCTCCGACCTTTGGATATCTTTGTGGTTTGGAAATATTCATGGTATTTGACCATTTCTGGCCTTTCCTCAGAAACTGGAAGTTGCTACCTTGGATTTAAGGAATGGAATTGAATTCTGGACTCTGAACATCATTTTGATTTTAGAAATAACCAAACTGTTTGGTATTTGGTCATTTTTAGCTGTATTCCAGCAACCGGAAGTCATCATCTCGGATTTTAATATGGGGTTTGGATTTGATTTACCATCCGTGAGCATCATCTGGCTTCTGGAATGACAATTTTTGGTTGATTTCCAGCAATCGGAAGTTGCCACTTCGGATTTCAAAATGGCATTTGGTGTCGATTTTTGGCTCCCGTGTGTTATATTGATTACGGAAATTCCCATATTGGGTGATATTTGACCTTTTCTAGGAACCGGAAATCGCCAAATTAGATTTTCAAATGGCGTCTTCATTTGATTTCCGGTCTCTGAACAACATTCTAATTTCCAAAACACCGATATTGGGTGGTGTTTGGCCATTGAAAGCTGTTTTCCGAGAGCCGAAAGTCGCCAGATTGGATTTCTAAGTGGCATCTGGATTAATCCTCCGATATTCAAACATCATTTCGATTCCGAAATGAGTATTCTTGGTCTTTTTTCCATAGCCGGAAGTTGCAACTTCGGATTGAAAACCGTCGTCAGGGGTTGATTTTTGGCCTATGTGCATCATTCTGGCATTTTCTTTGCTTTCTACTCAAACACAACTTGTTTCTTCCATGTCCCAAACAGGAGTAATTTATTCAAATCCCACTTAACTCTAAGTCACTTCTTAATTTTACTTTACATGTGGGTTTGAATATGTCGGTATATAAAAATAGGCGGACCTAGGGCATTGAATTGTCATTGGTTGATACAGTGAGGCTTGCTATAAAACTCACACTGCTAGCTGGCTATTCTAATACGCCTGAGCGTAGGCAATAGCACATGTTCATGATGTCCGCAAGTTGCGCTAGTGTCTTAGCTGCTTGCGGCTCTCGTTCTATTTCGTAAGGATAAAGTGGGACGAGAAAGAATCGTGGGAAGCTAAACATCGCTGGCTGTGCTGGCAATGTTTTGTTTAGTTTATGAGGTGTTGCAAGTATCGGATTGAAAATGTTCTTCGCCTCTCATGCATGTACATGCACTTGGTTAATTTTCAAGTGGTTGCATGTACATGCATGGGAATCAGGATTTGAGGTGAAACATGGCTTTAGGAATTTGGCTAGCTCGGTGGGAATACTCAAGTGGTCTGCGTATGGCTAGTGTCATATGCAACACTTGTCGTGGGAATAATTTGGAAGATGTTTGACTACCCGGCCCGTGGGAATATGTTTTCTGGGTCCGTTTGAAAATTCATTAAAATTTGGAGGATCATGTTTTCCTCGTAAGGTTTCAGCTTACATCTCCTCCCCAAGAATGATCTAGAGGGTGAAGCCGAAGGATCATTCTGAAGAAAAGGAAAGGTAGGGTTTTCGATAATGTTTGTCAAATAAATAGTTTGTAAATTTAAAAAAAAATGCCTGGTTGGTCGCCTTTACAATATTATTATAATTTTTGGTTGCATTGTTATTTGGTTTTGTAATAATTCGATAACATTATTTTATGCTCTTATAACGTATGAAGAAAAAAATCCGAACAAACTTTCAATTCCAAATTAAAATCTTGTGCAACTTATTTTTCTATACTTGTTTGTTTATTCATTTAATGTAACTCAGTAACAAATCTCATAGGATAATCTCAGTTCCTCATCGCGCTGATTTCCTGATTCTCTGGGGTACTTGCTTTATAGCTTCCTGAATTTCGGATTTTCAATTGTTTCGAGCTCCTTCTTGATTTTTTTATCAAACAATCGACATTTTTTGCTCTGTAACCTTTATGATAGACCATTCGCTTTAAATTTACGCAGAAAGTTTCAATAGACTGCAGCTGTGACACATTTTGAAGATTGTATCCTTTCGAAATAAACCCGATATTGCTTTGCCGCAAATCCGCTAAAGTTGCATTAGCATAGTGTGACATTGCAAAGTCTGGCCAATATACTATTATGTCATTTTTAAGGTACCGTAAACTGGGGTGACTTTGATCACTTTTTTGAATATATCTTAAATATTTTGAGAATGTACTGAAAACCAAATTGTTTGACATTTTTAAACTGAGTACTGGCACGCATTGAGCAAGATCATGTCACTACCTAAAAAGTTTAGCAACAGTTCTGCTGTTTTTGAAGGTGCCCAACAATTTCCACATTAATCATCATTCCGGGGTGACTTTGATCACTTAATTGTTTTGATGAATTTGAAGTGAAACTATACTGCTTTACCAAGTTTGAATAATTGAAAACGACTTAAATGAATTTATTTATATGAAAAAGCAATTCAGGGGTTATTCACATTCCACGTCAACAGTCTATTAGGTGAACGTCCAAAATTTGTACAAAATTTTAGGATATATATATGAACGACTGTCCACGGAGAGAAAAAGGGGTCTAAAATCACCAAAAACTAGTCCACGTGGAATATGGCTTACCCAATAGTCCAAAAATGCATGTTAAGTGATGCTTGGGTTGTCGTGAGAAAAAACATATAATGTACTATTGAGTTTATTAGGACTCAACATTACCTTTGAGGACAAAATTAGAAAAGCAATAATGAAAATCGTAGTATTAATATTTTTTTAGTTTTAAAACTAGTCTGGGTACAAAATGAACAAACTTTACGTATCGCAGCTTATTGTTTTGTATCTGCTTGAACCGATTGTTTGTTTGCAATAAAAATCGCTCAAAATCCAATTTATTTAAAAATCAATATTTTAGCATGAAAAACACTCTTTTAATAGCTGTAAATGCATGGATAGTAGCAATTTAGACATATCTAAACATAATTAGTGAAGATTACGACAAATATCAAGCTTTTAGAGCGCTTTTTATCACAAATTCAAAAGAGGGGTAGAGTGATCAAAGTCACCCCGATGATCAAAGTCACCCCAGTTTACGGTACTTATATTATAAGTTTTAAACCCATTTCATGCTGATACCGTTTTTCACCGTTTTTGGATCAATCTGATATTTATTGCCTAGCTCACGATATGATTTCGCCGACCGACCAGGCGTTTTCGCCCTCAATTTCGCTCGAACTTTGCTCTCTTGCAAAGTGCGTTTTCGTCCGGGACCAGATTTTCTTTTGAAGGTATTTCCATCTTCGAAGAGTTTGACAATAATGTATATGCATATTTTTTTTTATATCCAAGATTTTTGAAATAGTAGAACACTTCAATTTTAGATTTTCCTTTATTCCGCTCACAAAAAATGCAAATCAATTTATGGCGGTCTTCTCCCGCATCGCCTTTTTCTCAACTAAACGTCACTTGACACAATCGACTGGTCGTGTTACCAGTTATATAAAAGTAAATCTTTATTTTTTGGAAAAGGATTTTTCGATTTGTGCAGCACTTCGAAATCGTAGACCAATTAAAAAGTTGTTCGGATTTTTTTCCTTGTCGATTGCTCAGGTGAGCAGCAGAATACCAAAAAATCACCGTTTGCCTCACAGGTAAGTATAAGCACTAAATCAAGTAAGTTTAATCACTTTCTCCTTTCAGGTTGCAATCGAGTACGCGGGATGTAAGTGAAAACACTGTATTTGACTCAACTGATAACTATATTAATTACATTAACTTAAATAAATTGCGTATAAAAATCGAATAATTTGTCTGCTTGCTGTTGACGAATGAAGTGAAGAGAGAGAGAGCACTGACTGTTGACGTTGTTTACATATCCTAGAGTCCTGAAGCAATAGATGGGCGAACTGGTTGGTAGCACTGCTTGAACCGGTTCTCTAGAATAATTTTTCTAGCAGTCGGGGTTGTAATTGGGGGCTGACGAATGATGATGTCTGATGGTTTCGTTATGCACGAACATACTGGCCCCTCAGAAATGCCAATTTCTGGATGTTGTCCAATTCTGCTTCGATGACTGGGTGAAAATTACTCTCGAATGAGTGAAGACGTCGTAGCGTGTAGACATAATCTTTGAAGCTGGCATCCTTGTTGCGCAACGTCACTCGATTGATGATTGTGATGATGTTGTTGGTTGTAGGATGTCACATGAAAATAAGAAAGAAAAGACCCGGTAGCGGGAATTTTGGAAAGTAAAGATTTGGACAGGTTCTCACCTTGTCCCCCTTGATAGAGGGCCCATAAATATTTTGATTCCAGGTGCTCGAACAGGTAGGTATACTTCTAGGTGGTGCAAAACAGGAACGATTCTGGAAGTTATGCTGACTCGGCTTGTTTACATTGTGGCGAAATCTTTTCTGCTGGTGGTATCGGCAACAAGCAAATTTTGGATACCGGCCTGGTAAATTGTCCCTTCTGTGTCTGCAACGTTACCACACGAGTTGTTCCGTCGGTGCCATGGTGCAGTTTGATGATTCGTCCAGTCGGCCAGCTGATCGGTGGAGCATTTTCGTCTTTGATAATGGCCAAACGTCCAGTTTCAAGTTGTATCGGTTGATTGCACCACTTAGTGCGAGTTTGAAGCGTAGAGAGGTACTCAAGATGCCATCTTTTCCAGAGCTGCTGAAACAATTTCTGTGTTTGTTGCCACTGTCGAAGTCGGTTGAACGGAATGTCGGAGAGGTTGCTGTCTGGAACGGATTTTAACGCTGTACCGGTGAGAAAGTGACCTGGTGTAAGTGACTCCAAGTCAGATGGATCGTCGGAAAGTGGCACAAGCGGACGAGAATTTAGACAGCATTCAATTTGTGCCAGTAATGTTGTCATCGAGTCGTATGCCAGTGTGTGCGTACCCAGCACACGAACGAAATGTTTTTGAGCGGATGCAATTGCAGCTTCCCATAAGCCGCCGAAGTGTGATGCTCTTGGCGGGTTGAAGTGCCAACGGATGCCATTACCAGTGCATTCTTGTGCGACTGCCCTTCGATGACTGCTGCTACGGATGAGTTGTTTGAGCTCATTGGATGCTCCGAGGAAATTTCGGCCGTTGTCGCTGTAAATTTCGGCACATAAGCCGCGACGAGAAACGAATCTTCGAAGTGCTTCGATGAATTTTGCTGTGCTAAGGTCGGATACCAATTCCAGGTGAACAGCCCTCGTTGCGAAGCACACAAAAACTGCCACGTATGCCTTGGGAGCAGCTGCGCGCCGGTGCGGTGGTTTCAGCAGAATCGGTCCCCAATAATCGACACCGGTTGTTGAGAACGGTCGGGAAGCTGTTACTCGGGAAGCTGGTAACTCTGCCATAAACTGTTCCAATAGTTTTGGACGAGCTCTGAAACAAATGATGCATTGCTGAACGACCTTTTTGACGAGATTCCTGGCCCCTATGATCCAGTATCGTAAGCGAAGGACGTTCAGTAGCAACTGCGGCGCTGCATGCAGATGTTTCTCATGATAGTGACGAACAAGTAATGTCGAAAGATGGTGTGAAGCTGGAAGTAGAATCTGATGTTTGCTGTCGTAAGTCAGTTATGTCTTACCCAGTCGTCCGCCGATGCGTAACAGGTTTGTTGCATCTAAAAATGGGTGAAACCATCGACGCCGCGATTTCGCTGACACAGGTTGTGCCCTTTGAAGAGCCTTGTACTCTTCGCTGAATGTTTGCTGTTGAACCAGCAAACCAGTGAACCAGTTATTTGCAAATCGCAGACAGTAAGCGACGACGCGGACCATCCGATCAAGACTGGAGAACTTGGACATGAGTTGGTCGACGAAAGATGGCTCAATGGTAGCGGAAATTACTGCAGCTGGTGTTTTGCGTTGCTCGACGGTAACTTCAGGGCTCTGACTACTGTCGTGAAATGGTTGAATCGGCCATTCGCAGCGGTCACGTTTCAACCACTGTGGCCCGTGCCACCACAGGTCGCACTTTAGTTAAGTTTCAGCAGGTATGCCTCTGGAGATGTGATCGGCTGGGTTTTCCTGCCCGGCTACATGGTTCCATAAACAGTTTTGGGTGGCGTTCTGGATCAGTGAAACACGATTGGCAACGAACGTTGTCCAGGTAGAAGGTGCTGCGTTGAGCCAACAGAGTACGATTGTAGAGTCCACCCAGAAGAAACTTTCTGCTTCAATCCCAAGAGACAATTTCACTCGTTTATACAGTTCCGCTGACGATTTTGCCCCACACAGTTCTAGTCTGGGAATACTTGTTTTGGTTTTTAGCGGGGCCACCTTGGATTTGGCAGTAAGTAGAGATACTTTGACGTTACCGTCTGCATCTGTGGAACGTATGTAGACACACGCGCCATATGCGTGTTCTGATGCGTCGGAGAAAAAGTGCAGCTGCATGCTGGTAGAGTTCGGTAGCAGGATGCAACGGCCGATGCGAAGTTTGTTGAGTAGAGTAAGTTGCGATTGATACGCGTGCCAGTGGTCCTTTATTGCTGGCGGGAGATCACTGTCCCAGTCCCAAGGATTGCCGTCGTCGTCTTTCAAGGTCCAAAGTGTCTGCATAAAGATTTTGGCCGTCGTTACTACTGGGCCAACGAGGCCAAGCGGATCGAAGAGTTTTGCTATGTAGGAGAGCGCAATCCGTTTACTTATTAGCGAATCCGCAGATGTGTTGACGGGATGGATTTTATATCGGAGTTGGTCGGATGACGGTTCCCAGTGCAAGCCGAGAGTTTTGATGCACTGATCCTTGTCGAAGTCGAAAGATTCCTGCAAGCCGCGTTCGGCTGGTTGTACGTCCTCTAACACTGCTGCTTCATTGGATGCCCATTTACGGAGTTCCAATCCACCCTTTAGCAGAAGCACCCTGAGTTGGTTGAGCAATGCTTTCGTCTCAGTTACGTCGCTGCTACCAGAAAAGAGATCGTCTACGTAGAAGTCCTTGCGTAGAACCTTGGCTGCTTCAGGAAACTCGTTACACTCGTCATCGGCAAGCTGTTGTAGAATACGGGTTGCAAGAATCGGAGCGCTAGCAGTACCGTAGGTTACTGTTTTTAGTTCGTAGGTTTCAGTCGGACTATCGGGCGAGGGTCTCCACACAATGCGCTGCAAAGGTGTATCCCGGTCGTCTACCAGGACTTGGCAGTACATCTGCTTGATATCGGCGATCAGCATCACTTGATGAGTTCGGGAACGCATTATGATTGAGCGGAGGTCTTCTTGGACGGTGGGGCCCACCATGAGTGCGTCGTTGAGCGACGGGCCATTGGGTGTCTTGCACGATGCATCGAAAACGACCCGTAGTTTGGTCGTTGTGCTATCTTCACGTACTACGGCATGATGCGGAAGATAGCACGGTGTTGGAGGATCTTCGTTATCGGACACACGCTGCATGTGCCCTAGCGCATGGTATTCCTCCACGAAAGCACGATATTGGTGTTGCAAATCCGGGTTGTGCACTAGACGAGCTTCTAGTTGATGAAAGCGGTGAAGAGCGGAGCGACGGTTGTCGTTGAGCTTGGAGAGAATGTCCTGCTTGAGTGGCAGTCGAACCACATATCGACCGTCGGCGTTTCGGGTTACTGTCTGGCGAAAGTGTTCTTCGCAGGCTGCTTCTTCTACCGAGTAGCAGGGATCAGTGTCGTCTTCTTCGATGGACCAGAATTTCTCCATCAGTGCCTGTAGGTTGTGCGTAGTGGCGAAGTTGGCGGTAACAGGAGCAGTACGACGGTTGAGGGTGGACTTTCCAGACACTACCCAGCCGAAAACAGAATTGACGAGAACAGGCAGGTCTTCACCTAGAGGAATTCTGCCAGCGACCTTAAACAAATCGAAGAAGATTTCTGCACCCAAAACCAGGTCGACCGGAGTGGTGCGGTGGAATTACGGGTCAGCCAGTTGAACACCAGGTGGAATCTCCCAGGATGAGACGTCAACGGAAGCGGATGGCAAGTCGATGGTAACCTTCGGCAAAACAAGAGAATCGAGAGTGTATGTATACTTGCCAAAGCGGGACCGAACCGTAGTGAGGAGTGTCTGGCGGGCATGTGCTGAAGACTGACCACTGCCGGCAATCGGTAGGTGAACCTTCTTCCGTTGTGCCTTGATTCGCTGCGAAAACGATTCAGTGATGAAGCAGCATTCACTTCCAGAGTCTAGCAGCGCCCGTGCTGCGTGTTCGACTCCATTGTCGTCGACGACGATGATAATGGCTGTAGCGAGAAGGATTGTCCGTTGTCCTTGTCCAACCGAGGCGTAGCTGGAAGGTTCACTGATGGAAGCGGATACAGCAGAAGTTGACTGGTAGCTGGTAGATGGCGTTGAAATCGGGACTCGTGCGTTGGATTCTGCCTTCATTGGAGCATGTGTTTTGACCTTGTCGATGCACAGCTGTGTGTGATGCCTACCGCGACATTTACGACAAGTACTGTTGGATGGACACTCTGCCACTAGATGGCCCTTGCGTAGGCAATTGCGGCACAAGCGGTGACGGCGAACTTCCTTTTCCTTATCCTCAGGGCATAGCTTCGAAAACGTGGTACACATGTAGAGTGGATGATGATCGTGGCAGATAATGCACTTTCGTAGCTCAGGTTGTGTTGCTGCGTGGCTGACTGTAGCTCGTTGGGGTAGTTTCCTTACCAGGTTAGTTGGCTGGGACTCTGTTGGGTTACCTTGGATGTTCTGCAATACGGTGACTCTCCTTTGGATGAATGCCGTCAGGTCCCTGAACGAACTCCCAGTCTCTCCTCGTCTTGGAATCAAGGCGGCTGCTCAGCATCCGGATTAGCAATATGTCCCAAAACTGCACCTTTTCACCTAATTGTTGTAGCACTTTGACATTAGCTTCGAATTTGTCTACCAGCGAACTTAATTCTGAAGCACACTCCCGTTTTAGCAGCGGAAAATCAAAAAGTGAATCTACGTAGGACTTTTTCAAGCGCGCCGTATTTTGAAAATGGTCAACGAGTAAATCCCAAGCCACCGTATAGTTATTTGCGCTTATAGGGATCGTTTGTATCAGTTTTAGCGCTTCACCTGACAACGACGACCGTAAGTAGTAAAATTTCTGAATGGTGGATATGTCCGCCGACGAATGTACTAGCGACACGCATAAGTCGTGAAAATTTAACCAAGAATCAAGATTACCGTCAAAAACCGGAAGTTTTACGTCGGGAAGACGAACGTGCGAAGATGACTGAGGGATATGGCTGGCTGAAGAAGCTGAGACATTCACACTGTTGGATTTATTGTTAGCCAAAAGGAATCCCTTGACTCGATAGTAGGCTGACTCGTACTCCGTCCGCTGCTTGAGTTGTTCATCTAGGTTGGACTCGTCTAGCGTTTCGAGTTCAGCCTGAACTGTATGATGCCTTGATGATACTCTCTAACCGCACTGCCACTTCGTTGGCATCGCGTTCCCCGTCCTACTCGTCTACAAACGTCTTGATGGCGTTGAAAGATGAAAGCAGGCTTCTTTGACGCAGCTTCAGCGTTTTTAGGCGACGTTCGGCAGCCATTTTAGTTGAAATCTTCTAAAGGCAAGAAAATGCCTTGAAAATCAAAATAACAGCGATCGATGTCCCTTCTAGACGCTCACGGGTTGTAGCAGTAACCAGCAGATGAATGTAAGTGGCAGCGGGAAGATGAATTTTAGCTGAGAACAGGCAGAAAATGCCTTGAATTTATTCCAACAGTGGGTTCCTTTCCGTATCCGCGTTTTGATTAAAGCGAGTAGAGGTGTACTTAGATTGTGCGATGGCGGCACAGCGAACAGTAGTAAACAGCAGCGAACAGCAACAATCGCGATGGCGAATTTACGACGCTACCAGTGAGCGGTCCAAAGCAGGAATGGCGACGAAACGATAATCAGAAACGGTGCGGATTACGGAGTTCACGTATATCCGGTTCGAAGGACCAAATGTCGATTGCTGAGGTGAGCAGCAGAATACCAAAAAATCACCGTTTGCCTCACAGGTAAGTATAAGCACTAAATCAAGTAAGTTTAATCACTTTCTCCTTTCAGGTTGCAATCGAGAACGCGGGATGTAAGTGAAAACACTGTATTTGACTCAACTGATAACTATATTAATTACATTAACTTAAATAAATTGCGTATAAAAATCGAATAATTTGTCTGCTTGCTGTTGACGAATGAAGTGAAGAGAGAGAGCACTGACTGTTGACGTTGTTTATATATCCTAGAGTCCGGAAGCAATAGATGGGCGAACTGGTTGGTAGCACTGCTTGAACCGGTTCTCTAAAATAATTTTTCTAGCAGTCGGGGTTGTAATTGGGGGCTGACGAATGATGACGTCTGATGGTTTCGTTATGCACGAACATTCCTCACACGTTAAGTCTATTTTTGTGTACTGTAAATTTTTTTTTTGAATGTATTTGTGTGATTTTGCAATTTGGGTCTGTAATTTTTGTTATTTTGTACGGTCCGTTTTAAAATGAGTCCAATTTTTTTCTGTTCTCTCTTTGTAGGTACAGTGTGTCGTTGATTTTGATTGTTAATGGGTTTGTGTTTTTGTCTGAAGGTTCTTTTCTGTTGTGTTTTTGGTCGATAAGTTTTTGTAATTTATATTTCATCTCTTTGCTATATTGTTCGAAATTGTAAACGGGGCTATTGTTTTGTTATATGTTTCTTGTGGTAGTCTTGGTTTGCATCCGAATACTAACTCGTAAGGTGTGTATTCGTGATCGGTGTGTGGTGTGGAATTGTATGTACAGTTGAATCGCTTTATAGCGACATCGCAAGGGACCGTCGTTATAGAGAAATGTCGCGATAAAACGAATAATTTTTATGAATATAGAGCAGAAAGGATCATTGAGATTGTCGCTATATAAATTGTCGTAATAGAGGGATTCGACTGTAAATGCGTTGTATGGTAGCCAATCATCCCAGTCAGATTGGTGTTCGTTCACGAAAGATCTCAGGTATTCGTTGAGACACCCGTGATTTCTCTCCAATTAACCTGTGGATGGTAAGCTGTAGAAAATGTTTGCTTAGTTTTTAAATATTTGCCGATTTGGTCGAGTATCTCCTTTTTTTACTCTGTACCTTGATCTGATTTTAACTCTACAAATTTTCCGTATATTAGTATAAAATTATCCACTAAAGTTTTTGCTATTACATTAGCTTCTTTAGTCGGTATCGGTAACAAAACTATGGATTTTGTTAATGCACACTGTAATGTTACGGCGTATCTATTATTGTTATTTGATTTTGGTAGGGGTCCTATCGTGTTGATGGCCACTATTTCAAATGGTTTTGAAGGTGTATTAGTGATTGTAGTACATTCCTTCGTATGCTTTGTTATTTTATTTAATTTGCACAATTCGCAGGCCTTTATGAATTGAGAAATTGATTTCTTCATGTTCCGCCATGCATATATTTCTCTCAATTTGAGGTACAATCGGTGTTGTCCGATATGTCCTCCTGTTGGTGTTTCATGGTGGTTCTTAAAATTTCTTTTACCTTGCAAGCATCACTAATGAATATTGCTGGTGTGTAGATTATTATTTGCATTTTTTCGCAGTGTTTTATTACTCATTTCTTTGAGTACTTCCATGGGTACATATTTGAATATTTCATCGTCTCGAGACAGCGCATTTTTATTTATTATTAATTTTTCCATATCTTCTTCAATTTTTGAAAGTGCAAATTTGACAATTTGACCTCCATTACCGTTTTGTATTTTGAACTGGTAGCTGGTTACCTGTTCACTCGTTTTTGTTATTAGTCGCGCTTTTGTAAATTCTGAAAATCCGACATAATCATTTTCGAATTTTGTTTGTAATTTCATTAGATTATCATTACATTAGGTGATGAATCTTGGATTCACATTCCGTTTTATTTTGTGTAGTTTTTGATCCTTGACCTCGTGTCATAGATCTTGTATTTACCGTTAAAATGGAATTTTGTTTAAGTTCGTCAGAGGAAATGACAACACGTGAAAACGCGTCCGCTCCCACGTTGTCCTTCCCTCTGATGTACTGTATTTCAAAATCAAATTCACACAGATCAAGCCGCATTCTTGTTAATTTCGATGTTGGGTCTTTCATACCAAACAGAAATCCAAGGGGTCTATGATCTGTCCTTACTATAAATTTTGTACCGTAAAGGTATGATTTAAAGTTGTTAATAGCCCAATGAATAGCTGTTAACTCTTTCAAAATAACTGCTTTATTTTTTTCACTTTGTGTAAATGTTTTACTCGCAAAAGCAATAGGTAGTTCATTACCGTCAATGTTCAGCGATAAAACTGCTCCACATCCTACATCCGAAGCGTTGTTAATATGAAAGCTTTTGAGAAGTCTGGGAATTGAATATTGTTCAATTGCCTTATATTTTGAACTATCAGGTAAAATTCCTTGGTCCGTAATTTTATGACCTAAATAAGTCACTTCATTACTAAAGAATTTACACTTGTTTGCATTTAATTTTAAATTATATTTTCGCAGTCTATCAAAGACTCTTGATAAATTCGCTAGATGATGTCTTGCTGAACATCCTATTACAACTATATCATCTATATAGACAAATGCCATTTCACGTGTTAATCCTGCCATTGCAATTGTCATCATTCTTTGGAAGCTATTCGGACTTATATTGAGTCCGAATGGCATTCTCGTAAATTGGAAATGACCTGATTGTGTTGAAAATGAGGTGTATTTCCTAGAATTTTCATCGAGTGGTATCTGGTGAAATCCTGACATCAGATTCAAAGTGCTGAAAAATTTAGCCCTACCAAGCTGATCTAGTATAGCATCAATTCTTGGTAGCGGAAATTTGTCTGCCAATATTTTCTTGTTTAATTGCCGAAAATCTACAACTAAACGCCAATTCTTTGTATTATTATCACTCTTCTTAGGTATTAATAGTATTCGAATAATATAAGGGGAGACTGAAGGTTCCACGGTTTTTTTCTTCTAACATTTTATTAACCTGTCGTTCAATCTCGTCTTTCTGCGAATGTATTGTTTTATAATTCGGAATATAAACTGGTATATTATCGGTTAAGTTTATATTTTGATTATTTTTTTAGTTTTGAAGTAGTTTATTTGACACGGCACGATACAATTTATGTTTTACTGAGCCAAGTACATTTTTTTTAAATTCTAAATTAGCAGGGAAAAGAGGGAGGCACATTTTTTATATCTCGCGGCCGACTACGAGCTAGTGGGGATTTAAGGTGAGAGGAGGGGAGTTAAAATTTTTATTTTAACTATATTAAGTTATAAAATTTATTTATTTGTACGTGGCTAGCAGTGATGTTCTATTTGAACAGTTCCGGTCTGAGGTGTCTGCGTGAACATAGATGCCGAGTCTTCGTCTCAGTGTCTCCGGCATGGTGTATCATTTTCTTTCAGTTTGTGACGGGAATTGTAATCTAACAAATAGATAAAAGATTCAAATTTTAATGTCAGCTTTTTTGATAAACCCGTATAGCTGTGTCATGTACTGAAGATCACCGATTCCCAGAATGTCTCTAACGGGTACGTTCGGTTGTTTTCCTCGGGCCCGAAGGGAATCTATAAGCTCGGACCTAACACCACAGAATTCGGCACACGACCAAACAACATGCTCGATACCATGGTAGCCATTGCCACAAACGTAGTGATTACTGTCTACAAGCCCTATACGAAAGAGATGCGTGTTTAATGTGTAGTGATTGGACATAAGTCTGGACATCACGCGAATGAAGTTCCGACCTACATCCAACCCCTTGAACCATGTTTTCGTCGATACCTTAGGAAAAATGGAATGTAGCCACCGTCCCAGTTCATCTGAGTTCCATGATAATTGCCAACTGTTGAGTGTTCTCTGACGCAAAATGCTATAAAATTCATCATAAGCAATTGGTCTTACATAAATATCGCCATCAATAGCACCCACCTTAGCTAAAGCGTCAGCCTTTTCATTGCCCGGAATGGAACAATGAGAAGGGACCCACGCTAAGGTAACCCGATAATTTTTATCTGTTAAAGCATTTAAAAACCGCCGTATTTTCCCCAGGAAATACCACAGCTTAAACATGAGCCCTGGGGCAGACCCATTTAACTAATTCGGGAAGTTGTCGAATCACCATGTGAGAAATACATATGCTTTTCTGACAACAAATTGAGCAAAAAGTTATTTAAATTTGGTGAAAGTCCCTGCGGATGAAGTTTCGCGCTTAAAACTTCTACAGAGACAGAGTCAAAAGCCCCATTAATATCCAAAAACGCAGAAGCCATTTGCTCTTTTCGAGCAAAGGCTAGTTGAATTTCAGTAGAAAGCAACGCTAGGCAATCGTTTGTCCCTTTGCCCCGGCGGAAGCCAAATTGAGTATCTGAAAGTAAACCATTTGTTTCGACCCATTTGTCTAACCGTAGGAGGATCATTTTCTCCATTAATTTCCGGAGGCAAGAGAGCATAGCAATCGGTCTATAAGAATAGTGATCAGAGGCAGGTTTTCCGGGCTTTTGAATAGCAATGACTTTTACCTCCCTCCAGTCGTGCGGAACAATGTTTAGCTCAAGAAACTTGTTGAACAGGTTCAACAAGCATCTTTTTGCAGAGTCGGGTAGATTCTTCAACAAGTTGAATTTAATTCTATCCAACCCTGGAGCTTTATTGTTGCACGAGAGGAGAGCCATTGAAAATTCCAACATCGAAAATGGAGGCTCTTCCGTAGTTACTAAAAACGCGTCGCGAAAGGTTTTCTGTTCCGGTACAGGGTCCGGACAGACCTTTTTGGCAAAATCGAGTATCCAGCGGTCTGAATACTCCTCACTCTCATTCGAAACGTCACGATTCCGCATGCGCCTGGCAGTATCCCAAAGAGTGCTCTTCGCTGTTTCCCTTGACAATGCGTTTACAAACCGCCGCCAGAATCTGCGTTTTTTTGCTTTTATCAAGCTCTTCATCTGTCTATCCAGTACATCGTACTTTCGGAGCAAATCGATAGTGCCTTTTTCTCGGTAGGCCAAATACATCGAGGACCTTCGCGCGTACAGGTCTGAGCACTCTTTGTCCCATCATTTGGAGGGAGGGCGCCGCCTAATCGTTACCCCTGGTATCGGTTTCGTCTGGTCTTGAGTCGCGGCGTCGATGATCAAGCCAGAAAGGAACGCGTATTCTTCCTCCGGGGAAAGTTCCACGTGGGACTCGATTCTCTGCGATATTATGGTCTCATAAGACTTCCAATCAATGTTACGTGTGAGGTCATACGCAATATTGATTGGATCCGTTGGAGTTGACCCATTAGCAATTGAGATAACGATTGGTAGGTGATCACTACCGTGGGGATCATTGATTACTTTCTGCCAGTGGAAAGTCTAACTAAATCTAACGCTAGTGATGTCAAGGAAAGGGATAGGTCAAGCACGCTTTCACGTGCTGGAGGATTAGGTACTCGTGTCGCTTCCCCAGTATTCAAAAGTGTCATAATGAAGTCGTCGATTAAGTTACAGATTGAAAAAGATCGGTTGTCGTCGTACAGCGACCCCCATAGTGAACAGTGAGAATTAAAATCTCCCAATATCAAAAAAGGCGCGGGAAGCAACTCTGCTATATCAGTGAGATGCCTCTGTTCAATCCGCGCGGATGGAGGGATATATAACGGAACAAGGCATAGGTCTTTTTCATTCATATTCGTTTGAATGGCAACGACTTTTAGCACTTTTTGATCCCTAAAAGTACCCCTCCACCGTGTGAGTCTCGATCCCGACGATTTATGTTAAAATCGTAGAAATTTAGTTGATCGTTTGAATTGAGAAAAGTTTCACAGAACGCAAATGCGTCACAATTGTATGTATTTATCAAATGAGAAAATAGATCGAATTTGGGGATGATACTTCTGCAATTCCACTGAAATACAGTGATAAAAGTCCTAACATCTTTCGCCGTATTAGTCATCGAAAGATATGATAGCTGAAATGAGGGGCCAAGTTGCTGTTAGTTGCTTCAAAAAGGTTTTCACTGTAGGGAGAAGGGCAAGAAGAATATTTTGAAGGGGATCTGGTATGTTGAATGTTTTAAATATCCAGTCCACAATATCAGAAAATTTTGTGAACCCTGTTTCTTTTTTATCTTCTGATCGAGAAATGGGTGCACGAGGGGTTTTTGGTGCCCCAGGAAGCGGTGGGTACTCCTGGTTGGAATTGAAATTAAAACCGGGAGGTACTTGCTTCGGTTTTTCTTCACCGCTTCTTTTATGTGTTGGCTTATTGGTCATTCCGCTAGGGGTTATCTTGCGACCTTTACGAGAAAGATTAGGAGAGTTAATAATTCTCCTCTTCCTAGATCCCTCTGGCATGGCATAAGAACACCCTTCGACGGGATCGTCAGATGTACCCTCATCGGTTGGCAAAAAGGAAAAGATGTTTGCTGTAGAGGGTGGCTCAGCCCTCTTAAGCATTTCTGCAAAAGAGCGCTTTGATCGTTCCTTGAGAGAACGCTTAATTTTTCCTCGCGCTGTTTGTACGCAGGACACGCCGAAAGGTCATGCCGAGCTCCCTCACAGTAAAAACACTTTTCAGTATCCTCACTGCAAGCGGTCTCAGCATGATTGCCTCCGCACTTGCTGCAGCGTGCCTTGTTGCAGCAGTAGGTGGCTGTGTGACCTAACTGCTTGCAGTTTTGACAATGCATGACCCGCGGTACAAACAGGCGTACAGGCAGACGAACCCTGTCCAAAGAGATGTAGTTCGGCAGTGCGGATCCGGCGAATGTCACCCGGAAGGAATCGGAAGGGAGGAATTTCTTCTTCCCTTCTTCGATGGATACTGAATGCAATTGCTTGACATCCAGTATCTTTACATTTTGAATCAGGGGGTTCTTAAAACAGCCAACCCCGTGACGCAAAATGTCATCGACTGTGAGGTTTCCTTGGCAGGGATGTACACGCGGTACTCTCTTGTAAAGAGCTCGTAGCTTGCGATTGCATTTGCTTGCTTCAAGCTACTCACGACAACTCGCAGTTTGTTCGGCCTCACCTTCGTAATCTCGGTTACGGCCGAAAACTGTTTTGCCAGATCTTTGCCAATTTGAATTATATTTAATGGCTTCTTTATAGGCCTGAAGAAAACTACGAACGAACCCTTCGCGGCATCTGGGTAAGCTTTTACCCGTACTTCCGGTACCCTTGAAACTGGGCTAGGTAAAGGGGATGGTACAGGGGAAGGTAGAGGGGAATTGATGGGGGAGATTTCAATCTCCTCCTCATTTGTTTCCACATCTAGAAAAAGTCCCACCTGCACGTTGTCCATTTTTGCGGGAGCGTTACGCTCTACCGCACACAAACGATAAATATTCGAATATAGGGGGGATCAAATAATTGGTGTTAAATATAAAAACAATTTTTCAAACTACGATGGATCAAATGAAAAAAAAAGACAATCGTATTGGGGACGAAATATAATACTTATTGTTCGTCGACGTTTGTATTTCGGAATTCTAACAGCAAACTACTCGATTTTATCGAATAACCAGCTAAAGCTAAAATAGGGTTTATTAATTTCCATCCACCAAATTATGTTTATCTACTTACAATCTAGTGTCCGAATTTAATTTCTAACGAACAGAGTAACAATTGTAAATAATTTTAAAGCAATTAGGTTTCTAAAATATAAATGAAATATTGAATATATACTTCTAATGAACGATCTTTAAATAGATTCACGTGTATCAATCTTCAGTCTTCCGCCACTTGGATGATTGTGCAATCCTAAGCTTGTGACAAGTGGCATCTCACAATCCCTGACATCTGCTAGTTAGTGGTTTCAGTTCAATGGCTATTTGTTTGTTTGTGAGCCAATATCATCAAGGGGCCTCGCTAATATGTTATGCACTGAACATTCTCCCCCTCGTGTCGCCTGAGTCTCTTGGTCGGCGTCACATACTCCAACATCTAACAGGGCTAATTTAGCGATGGGTCTTTGTAGAATACCTCCTGTAGTTGACACTTCTGCACACCGGACAATCCCATCACGACCAGGAAACGTACGTAGCACACGACCCCGAATCCATCTGTTTCTAGGTTTCTCGTCTACTATAATTATTAATTCACCTGCCTTGATTTCCCGTACGTTGCTGAACCATTTGGTTCTTCGAGTGAGTGTTGGTAGATACTCCCGGATCCACCGTCTCCAGAATTGATCTAACGTTTTTTGGATCAAGTCCCAACTCCCCCGGATTGTAGCTCCCTCATCAACTGGACTCTTAACCGACTGTTGGACCCCATTTGAACTAAGCATTAAAAAATGGTTTGGGCTTAGTGACTCCTCATCTTCCGAACCCAGTGGAACGAAAGTCAAAGGGCGAGAATTTATCATATGTTCGGCTTCCGCTAATACTGTTGCAAAGGATTCTTCGTCAAATTTGTTCTCAACCGGAATAACTCTCAATGCCACCTTTACCGATCGTTCCATTCTTTCCCAGCAGCCTCCCATATGCGGTGCAGCTGGAGGGTTGAATCGCCACTGTGTATATCCGTCAGTAAAACTATTACCTAGTGTTGCGTTCATTTTATTTAAACTTTCCTGGAGCTCACGACTCGCACCCACGAAATTAGTTCCGTTGTCAGTGAAGATTTCTTGTGGGGCCCCCCTTCTAGCGATAAAACGACGTATAGCTTTCTTGCATGAATCTGTGGATAGACTTGCTGTTACTTCTAAGTGGATGGCTCTGATGGTTAGGCATGTGAATAATACTGCCCAGCGTTTTACTGCACTTCTACCAACTTTAATCAAGTACGGTCCGAAGTAGTCGATGCCAACAAACGTAAATGGTCGGACGAACGGAGTCAGCCGTACACGTGGCAGAGGGGCCATTTTCGGCACAGCAGGAACCGTCTTTTGTACGCGACACCACATACACTCTTTTTTAGCCAGTTTAATCAGTACTCTGAGCCTAGGGATGTAAAACTTCTGCTTAATCTCATTCGCTATAGTTTCTTCGTTGGCGTGGCAGTATTTCCGATGATACCAATCCAACAACAGTTTTGTCACTCTGTGATTTTTTGGCAATATTACGGGATATTTTACCTCAAACGAAATGCAATCAGCATTCTCCAATAGCCCACCTACTCGCAGAACACCGTATTCATCGATTATGGGTGTCGCTGACGCAATTGGACTACTCTTCTCAATTTGCTGCTCCTGTTTGTTTACCTCCGCATTATGCTTCAACGCAGCTACTTCATCCGGAAACTCTTCTGCTTGTGCCAAACGCCATAAAGTGCGTTCCGCTCTTTGTAGTTCATCCCTTTGCAAATCTACAATTCCATGAAGCTTATTAAATCCCTTATGCAGAATTTGTTTTGTAAAACGGTGCACGTACGCTAAGCTTCGAAGCAAACGTTCCCATTTTGAAAACCTTTCAAATTTTACTATTGGTTGCAACAAAAAGTGTGCGAAGACGTTTGCAGGTCGTAGCTCTTCTGTAGTTTGGTTTACTTCTCGTGAAACTTTGGGCCACTCATCTTCTGTGTCGTATAGAAACTGTGGACCGTTGAACCATCTTCCATTGCTTTCAAAAATCGGATCTTTGTTCCACTTAGTGGCTTCATCAGAAGGGTTGAGACGCGTCGGAACCCATCTCCATTCATCAGCGCTTGATAGAGTCAAAATTTCGTTCACTCGAAAGGCTACGTATGGTCGATAGCGCCTTAAATCCGATTTTATCCACGCTCTAACAGTGCTAGAGTCGCTCCAAAAACAGGTACGCATGATACGAAGGGTGTGACTTTCCTCGATTGTTTTTCTCAAGCGAGCTCCTATTACGGCTGCCATGAGCTCGAGTCTAGGGATCGAAAGTGGTTCTAGAGGCGCTACTTTGGTTTTGGAAGCGACTAAGGTGCATCGTACTTGACCCCGATCTAGGATTCTGAAATATGCAACAGCAGCGTATGCCTCCTCTCTGGCATCCACAAATATATGGAGTTCCAACGTCTCGAAACTTTCAACGTGGTATGCCGGGAAATAGCAACGTGGTATTTGCACCTTTTCCAAACTCTGTAGCACCGCGAGCCATTTTTTCCAACGAAAATAGGTTCCTTCTGGTATTTTCTCATCCCAACCAATATTTGCACGCCAGACCTCTTGTATGATAACTTTTCCGTGAATCACAAAGGCAGCGACAAGCCCCAGAGGACCGTAGATGCTCATAACTACCCGCAAAAGCTCTCTTTTTGTTGGAATGACTTCTCCCAGTACTATACGTTGAATGTCATCCCGTAAGCTTAGTTAGAAGGAAAACACATCCTTTTCTGGTTGCCAAATCATCCCTAGCAGCCGTTCATGTTTCAGTTCTTTGTCGGTGAAGACATATTTAACTGCAGTCGCGTTGAATTCGCCGATTTTTTCGAATACTGAGCGATCGTTGGAAAGCCAGTTACGGATTTGAAACCCCGCTTTGGCATGCACGTTGGTAACGTCTAGAGCTAACTCAACAGCTTCCTCCACAGTGTCCACGCTTTCCAGATAGTCATCGACGTAATGTCTATTCTTGATTGCTTCCGCCGCTCTGGGGAGCTGTCGCTCATGTTCGGTCGCGTTCAAGTTTTTTACGTATTGCGATTGGGTTGGCGAACACGAAGCTCCAAATATCGCCACGTCTGTTACCATTGTTTCGATCGGATCCTGTGGGTTATCTCGCCATAAGAATAGTTGAGCACTTCGATCCTCCTCTCTTATTAGGATTTGGTGAAACATTTCCTTTATATCGGAACATATAGCTATTTCACGCTGACGGTATTGGAATAACACGGACAACAACGGGGTTAATAAATCTGGTCCTTTCAATAACATTGTGTTAAGAGAGACACCCTTAACTTGGGCAGCGGCGTCCCAGATCAATCTTACTTTTCCCGGTTTTTTGGAGTTTAAAACAATTCCTATCGGCAAATACCACGTACGTGATGGGTTGAATCTAGCCAGTTCTGCTGCAGTCGCCTTGTGTGCATAGCCTTTTTCTTGAAACTCCGCAATTTGTTTTCGTACATTGTCATATAATTCTGGGTTTTTCTCCAAACGTCTCTCTAAGCATCTCAAGCGCTTTTCGGCCATAGGGCGACTGTCTGAAAACTTAAATTCATCGTGCTTCCATAGAAGACCGGTTGAATAGCGTCCACTGGCAGTTCGAATAGTAGTCTCCTCGAGAATCTGCCGTGCTCTTTGTATATCCGCTCCGTCGACTTGTGGAACCACCGATACACCCAAGCTTTCTATCGAAAAGAAACTACGCACATACTCATGAAGATTACGGTCATTTGCTTCAGTACAAATGTGCATCTGATGGTGCTGGAGTGATGTTTTTGCTCCTTCTACGCTTCCGTACACCGTCCATCCAAGCCGCGTCTTTGTAGCGATTGGTTCGTGTGGAAGACCTTCTCGGAGTTTTAGTGTAGCCAACAAGTGGGTGTTGTTTAAGCCTATAAGTATGCCTGGCACCGACGATTTAAAACTTTTAACCGGTAAACCCTTTAAATATTTGAACTGATTTTTCATATCATCGAAATTCAAAGTTTGTTCCGGAAGGCCGAGATTAGTAACTGTGTACACGTCTGATATCATATGCTGTTTTCCACCATCAGCATTCGATATTCGCATTTCGACGCGTCTTGCATCTGAAAGTTTCTTATTTATTCCCCCCGGTCCACTGAATGCAAAGTGACTCTTTGTGTCCCTCTATACCCAATGAATCAACTATCGTTTGCTCCACCAATGTAACGGATGAACCGTCATCAAGAAACGCCAAAGTTGTTAACTGTCCCTTTACTCCATATAAAGTCACGGGAATCATCCGGAACAAAGTTTGCGTCATTGTCTGCCGGTGAATGGTAACTGTTGCATTAACCGATTTCGATTGAATGGATTCTGCTGGCAGTTGGTCATAATGTAGAAAGCGATTATGTCGCTTTTGACATCCATTTATTCCGCATATTTCACCTTTACACGGCCACTTAGCATGGGATGTAAGACAACGTCGACAAAGCTTACGATCCTTAACAATTTTCCATCTATCATCTATGTTCTGCTTTTTAAAGGTAGCGCAGTTAATCGCTATATGACCCCCACCTCTACAAACCGGACATTCGATCCTTTTCGTCACTATGCTCGAAGACTGCCGGGATTGTCCTGCGGAAAAAAACATATTTATCAACAAATTCTCGTGAAGGTATTTCCCCTTTCGCCATGGTATGTGTATTCAAGTAACCCCTTTCTTTCGTTTTACGGTCATCTCGCTGAGTGTATTTTATATCGGCTGTACTGGATGTTATTCCACTTGCAGCAGACGCAACATTAGCCATATAGTCTCTAAATGTGCCTAAGTCAACTAACGGTAGCTGCTGTTGATGTAAAGCCCAGTTAAACTTGACCGTTTCTGGCAACTTATCGACCAACTCTTGTAACAGCACTGGATTAGTTAGATGCCTTTCCTGTCCAACCGCCCGTAGGTGTGCAGTTAGGTTCTGAACCATCAAACCGAACTTCACTAAAGTGTCTAGCCGATTCGCTTTTAGAGCGGGAGTTTCTCGTACCTTTGCAATCATTATTTGTACAATCTTTTCCGGACGTCCATATAGCGTTTCGAGAGCAATCAAAATTTGCGGTACGGCAAAGGGGTGGAGAAGAAAGCTGCTCACTGCCTCCTTCGCACTTCCCTTGAGGCATTGTTGTAGCCCAGTGGTTTTCAACCTTTTTCAGTTCTTGCACCCCCTTCTGATAGTTCACACGAGCTTTTCCCCCCTATCGGCACCATGAAAGAAAAGCTGTAGTGATTAAAAAATACAAGGCTCAACTTTTATTTTTCAAGTTTATTTTAATTTGAAATAAGTATCATAACAAAGATATTAAGATTTCAGCTTAGTGCGACACCTGAGTCTGAACATTTTCGGCCAACATCTTAATCCTTGGAGCTGTTTTTGACAAAGCACACCTCATGTCATCCTCGATGTCCAGTCTATTACGGTATTTTGTTTTCATCTGCAACATTGCAGAAAGTCCAGTTTCACATAAATACGTCGACACGAATGGCAACAACACTCGTAATGCTCTTTCTGCGATATTAGGAAAAGGACCACTCATCGTGGCCCAAAAATCGCACTGTGATGTTTCTTCAAATAACTCCTTCGATTTAGAATCATTTTGCAGATCAATGAGCTCATCCTGGAATCGATCAGGAACTTTCGTCACTGCTATTCGGAAAGGGTTTCGGACTAAGTCCAAATCTTGTGCTTTGATATCAGGGAAATAAGTTTTAAATTCAACAAGAAGTGATGTCAGATGCTCTTTAATTTCATTCCTTATTGTCTTCGGTACTGTTTCGTCGTTTGTGCAATTATCAATCACTGATGAAAGTCTTTCGAACATTGCAAAATTGTTCAATTGGACCTTGCGTTTCCAATTTTGTAGTTTACCGAGGAACGCATTTAGGGAATCAATAAACTGTATAATAGTGGTTTGGCTACCTTGAAGTTTTAAGTTGAGCTAGTTAAGCTGTTCAAATATGTCAGCTAAATAGGCAAGCTGCATTATCCAATGAGGATTTTTTATCACAGCTAAAAGCTCATTCTTATTTTGAAGCTCAAGAAAAGATTTCACTTCAGCCCTCAATTCTAAAAACCGGTCTGTTACATTCCCCTTCGAAAGCCAACGAACGTTGGTATGGTACAATAGCATTTGATGATTCAAGTCCATGTTAGCACCAAGTTGTTTGAACAGTCTCGAATTCAATGCACTTGATTTCACAAAATTAACGATTTTTATTATTTGCTTCAAAACAACACCCAAAGAATTCGGCAGTGTTTTGGATGCGGGAGCATGTCGGTGTATCATACAATGAGTTACTTTTATCTTTAGATTGAGTTTTTTAACACTTGCTTGAAAACCTGACTTGTTTCCTAACATAGCTGGTGCACCATCGGTACAGGAACCACAAACATTATCCCAAGAAATTCCGTAAGAATCAAAGAATGACGTGACTTTTGCCAAAATGTCAGATCCTTTCGTCGTTGTTTCGAGTGGCGAACAGAACAGGAATTCATCCTTTTTTTTTATTCTCGCTTATTTTCCGTCGGTCTAGTTCCGCCACTGTTGTGGCCAATCACCGACGCCCAGGGAGGCGACTCCACACCCAGGACCCTAACTCACGACCCGTTTATCAACGGACCGGCGCCAACGGCTTTACTTCCTCATGCGATGGAAGGCGTGATCCCAGAGATTTTTCGCCTCAGAAAATCTCCCGGTGTCGGCTAGGATTGAATCTAGACCAGTTGGGTTGGTTGTGAGTGGATCACGCCACCTCACAATCATCGACACCTATGTCGGCGGTGGGATTCGAACCCAGGCGTCGAGCGGGGTTGGCGGAGACGTTACCAACCACACTAGGCCCCCGCTCGAATTCTTCCTTGATGACATTGTCGAAAACATATCGCACGAAAACCAACAACTGAGCACAGGATGACACATCAGTGGACTCATCGAGTTGAATGCTGAATAGCCCAAACTTAGCTGCCTTGATTTCAGAAACGACTTGGTTTTTTAATATTAACGGACATGTCACTTATCCGTCGCTGAACTGTGAAGGTTTAAATTAGTTTATTTGACACGGCGCGATACATTTTCTGTTTTACTGAGCCAAGTACAATTCGTATTAATTCTACGTTAGCAGGGAAAAGAGAGAGGCCTTTTCTTTATTCTCGCGGCCAACTACGAGCTAGTGGGGATTTAAGGTGAGAGGAGGGGAGATACAATTTTGACTTAAAACTATTTTGGAACTTTGTTTTTCAACTGGTAGAGCAATTGTATGCTTGTTTGTTGTGGGTTCAAAATATTTGTGTAAGCATAGATGCGGGCTCTTCGTTTCCGTGTCTTCAGCATAGCATATTTGTATCCTTAATCTGACAAATAGACAAAGAAAATTTTAAATTTTAATGTCAGCGTTTTTCAGAAAGCAGTATAGCTGTGTCATGTACTGGAGATCACCGCTTCCCAGAATGTCTCTAACGGGTACGTTCGGTTGTTTTCCTCGGGCCCGAAGGGAATCTATAAGCTCGGACCTAACACCACAGTATTCGGTACACGACCAAACAACATGCTCGATGTCATGGTAGCCATCGCCACAAACGCAGTGATTACTGTCTACATGCCCTATACGAAAGAGATGCGTGTTTAACGTGTAGTGATTGGACATAAGTCTGGACATCACGCGAATGAAGTCCCGACCGACATCCAACCCCTTGAACCATGCTTTCGTCGATACCTTAGGAAAAATGGAATGTAGCCACCGTCCCAGTTCATCTGAGTTCCATGATGATTGCCAACTGTTGAGTGTTCTTTGACGCAAAATGCTATAAAATTCATCATAAGCAATTGGTCTTTCATAAATATCGCCATCAATAGCACCCACCTTAGCTAAAGAGTCAGCCTTTTCATTACCCGGAATCGAGCAATGAGAAGGGACCCACGCTAAGGTAACCCGGTAATTTTTATCTGTTAAAGCACTTAAAAACCGCCGTATTTTCCCCAGGAAATACGGGGTGTGCTTCACAGGCTTCATCGATCGCAGAGCCTCAATGGCACTGAGACTATCTGTGAAGATGAAGTAGTGGTCTGTGGGTAGGGTTTCGATGATTCCAAGAGAGTACTGAATAGCAGCAAGTTCTGCGACGTACACGGAAGCAGGAGCATCGAGTTTGTAGGAGGCGGTAAAATTTTCGTGGAAAACACCGAAGCCAGTGGACTCATCTAGATTAGATCCGTCAGTGTAAAACCTTTTATCATAACTAACATGTTTAAACTTATTCGAAAAAATCTTAGGGATCTCTTGGGGTCGCAATTGATCCGGGATACCAGAAATGTCTTGTTTCATGGTGGTGTCGAAGAATATAGCATTATTAGAAGTATTTAAAAGTGCGACATTGGAGGAATCGTATGAAGAAGGATTAATATCTTGAGCCATATAGTCAAAATATAAAGTCATAAATCTGGATTGAGATTGAAGGTCGACCAACCTCTCGAAATTTTCAATTACTAATGGGTTCATAACTGTGCATCGAATTAGCAACCGGTAAGAGAGATTCCAAAAACGATGTTTCAACGGAAGAATACCCGCTAACACTTCAAGACTCATCGTATGGGTCGACTGCATGCAACCCAAGGCAATACGCAAACAACGATATTGTATTCTCTCTAATTTTATAATGTGCGTGTTCGCGGCGGAGCGAAAGCAGAAACAGCCGTACTCAAGAACTGACAATATCGTTGTTTGGTAAAGCCTTAGAAGGTCTCCTGGGTGGGCTCCCCACCAGGTTCCGGTAATCGTACGAAGAAAATTAATCCTCTGTTGGCATTTTCGTGTCAGATACCTAATATGACAAGCCCAGGTGCATTTGGAGTCGAACCAGACCCCGAGATATTTAGCGACTAAAACCTGAGAGATCGTTTTACCCGTTAGTAGGAGCTGCAGCTGAGCTGGATTATGCTTCCTAGAAAAAACGACCAACTCAGTTTTCTCCGGAGAGAATTCGATACCCAGCTTAAGAGCCCATTCAGACAAATTGTCTAAGGTATCTTGCAATGGTCCTTGCAGATCGCTAGCCTCGCTACCAGTAATGGATACAACGCTATCGTCTGCAGGTTGCCTTAGCGTGCATGAATTTGCAAGACATTCATCGATGTCATTGACGTAAAAATTATATAAGAGAGGACTTAAACATGAGCCCTGGGGAAGGCCCATGTAACTAATTCGGGAAGTTGTCGAATCGCCATGTGAGAAATACATATGCTTTTCTGACAACAAATTGAGCAAAAAGTTATTCAGATTTAGTGAAAGTCCCTGCGAATGAAGTTTCGCGCTTAAAACTTCTACAGAGACAGAGTCAAAAGCCCCCTTAATATCCAAGAACGCAGAAGCCATTTGCTCTTTTCGAGCAAATGTGAGTTGAATTTCAGTAGAAAGCAACGCTAGGCAATCGTTCGTCCCTTTGCCCCGGCGAAAGCCAAATTGAGTATCTGAAAGTAAACCGTTTGTTTCGACCCATTTGTCTAACCGTAAGAGGATCATTTTCTCCATTATTTTCCGGAGGCAAGAGAGCATCGCAATCGGCCTATATGAATTGTGATCAGAGGCAGGTTTCCCGGGTTTCCGAATAGCAATGACTTTTACCTCCCTCCAGTCATGCGGAACAATATTTAGCTCAAGAAACTTGTTGAACAAGTCCAACAAGCGTCTTTTTGCAGAGTCGGGTCGATTCTTCAACAGGTTGAATTTTATTCTATCTAACCCTGGAGCCTTATTGTTGCACGACAGGAGAGCCATTGAAAATTCCAACATCGAAAATGGAGGCTCTTCCGTAGTTACTATAAACGCGTCGCGAAAGGTTTTCTGTTCCGGTACAGAATCCGGACAGACCTTTTTGGCAAAATCGAGTATCCAGCGATCTGAATACTCCTCACTCTCATTCGAAACGTCACGGTTCCGCATGCGCCTGGCGGTATCCCAAAGAGTGCTCATCGCTGTTTCCCTCGACAACGCGTTTACGAACCGCCGCCAGTACCCGCGTTTTTTCGCCTTTACTAAGCTCTTCATCTGCCTGCCCAGTGCCTCGTACTTTCGTAGTAGGTTGACAGTGCCGTACTCCCGGTAGTCCTTATACGCCGCGGACCTTTGCGCGTACAGCTCAGAGCACTCTTTGTCCCACCATTTGTTGGGAGGGCGTTGTCTAATCGTTACCCCGGGTATCGGTTTCGTCTGAGCTTGAGTCGCGGCGTCGATTATCAAGCCAGCTAAGAACGCGTATTCTTCCTCCGGAGGAAGTTCCTCGTGAGTCTCGATAGATTCCGCTGTAATAGACCCATAACGCTTCCAATCAATATTACGTGTAAGGTCGTACGAAATATTGATTGGGTTCGGGGGAGTTGAACCATTAGCAATTGATATAACGATTGGAAGATGATCATTACCGTGGGGATCGTTGATTACTTTCCACTGGCAATCTAACGCAAGTGATGTCGAGCAGAGGGATAGGTCAAGCACGCTTTCACGTGCTGGAGGATTAGGTACACGTGTCGCTTCCCCAGTATTCAAAAGTGTCATATTGAAGTCGTCGATCAAGTTACAAATTAAAGAAGATCGGTTGTCGTCGTACAGCGACCCCCATAGCGAACAGTGAGAGTTAAAATCTCCCAAAATCAAAAAAGGTGCGGGAAGCAATTCTGTTATATCAAGGAGTTGCTTCTGTTCAATCCGCGCGGATGGGGGAATATATAACGAAACAAGGCAAAGGTCTTTTCCATTCATATTCGTTTGAATGGCAACAACTTCAATATTCGAGATCGAGGGGAGGTCGATTCTGAAAAAAGAATAGCACTTTTTGATCCCTAAAAGTACCCCTCCACCGTGTGAGTCTCGATCTCGACGAATGATGTTAAAATCGTGGAAATTAAGTTGGTCATTTGAATTAAGAAAAGTTTCACAAAGCGCGAACGCATCACAATTGTATGTGTTTATCAAATGTGAAAATAAATCAAATTTGGGGATGATACTTCTGCAGTTCCACTGTAACACAGTGACAAAATTCCTAACCTCTTCCAACGTATTAGTCATCGAAAGATACGATAGCTGAAATGAGGGGCCAAGTTGCTGTGAGTTGCTTCAAAAAGGTTTTCAGTGTTGGGAGAAGGGCAAGAAGAATATTTTGAAGGGGATCTGGTATGTTGAATGTTTTAAATATCCAGTCCACAATATCAGAGAATTTTATGAACCCTGTTTCTTTTATGTCTTCTGATCGAGAAATGGGTGCACGAGGGGTTTTTGGTGCCCCAGGAAGCGGTGGGTACTCCTGGTTTGATTTAAAATTAAAACCGGGAGGTACTTGCTTCGGTTTTTCTTCACCGCTTCCTTTTTGTGTTGTCTTATTGGTCATTCCGCTAGGGGTTATCTTACGACCTTTACGAGAAAGATTAGGAGAGTTGAGCATTCTCCTCTTCCTAGATCCCTCTGGCAAGGCATAGGAACACCCTTCGACGGGATCGTCAGATGTACCCTCATCGGTTGGCAAAAAGGAAAAGATGTTTCCTGTCGAGGGTGGCTCAGCCCTCTTAAGCATTTCTGCAAAAGAGCGCTTTGATCGTTCCTTAAGGGAACGCTTAATTTTTTCCTCGCGCCGTTTGTACGCGGGACATGCCGGAAGGTCATGCCGAGTTCCCTCGCAATAAAGACACTTTTCAGTATCCCCACTGCAAGCGTTCTCAGCATGATTGCCTCCGCACTTGCTACAGCGTGCCTTGTTGCAGCAGTAGGTGGCTGTGTGACCTAACTGCTTACAGTTTTGGCAATGCATGACCCGCGGTACGAACAGGCGTACAGGTAGACGAACCCTGTGCAAGCGGACGTAGTTCGGCAGCGCGGATCCGGCGAATGTTACTCGGAAGGAATCCGAAGGGAGGAATTTCTTCTTCCCTTCTTCGATGGATACTGAATGCAATTGCTTGCAATCCAGTATCTTTACACTTTGCATCAAGGGGTTTTTAAAACAGCCAACTCCATGACGCAAAATGTCATCGACAGTGAGATTCCCCTCGGTAACCACACCGTCGATTTCTACATCCTTGGTAGGGATGTACACGCGATACTCTCTCGTGAAGAGCTCGTAGCCAGCAATTTCGTTTGCTTGCTTCAAGCTACTCACGACAACTCGCAGTTTGTTCGGCCTCACCTTCGTAATCTCGGTTACGGCCGAAAAATGTTTTGCCAGGTCTTTGCCAATTTGAATAATATTCAATGGCTTCTTTATGGGCCGGAAAAAAACAACGTAGGGACCGCCAGCGGCATCTGGGTAAGCTTTTACCCGTACTTCCGGTACTCTTGGTACAGGACTTGGCAAAGGGGAGGGCACAGGGGAAGGTAGGGGTGAGCTGATGGGAGAAATTTCAATTTCTTCCCCGTTTGTTTCCACCTCCAGGAAAAGTTGCACCTGCATGTCGTCCATTTTGCGGGAGCGTTACGCTCTACCGCACACAAACGATAAATATTCGAATATGGGGGGGGGGGGTTCAAGTAGTTGATGTTAAATTTTAAAAACAATTTTTCAATCTACAATGGATCAAATAAAAAAAAGACAGTAATACTAATACTAATAACAATAGTAATAATAGTAATAATAATAATAATAATTATAACAATAATAATAATAATAACAATAATAATAATAATAATTATAATAATAACAATTATAATAATAATATTAATAATAATGATAAAAATTCTAAAGTGAATACTTCACCGAACGTCTAAGTCACGACCTCACGGCTGATAGTTGGATTAATCGAGTGTCTCCGCAGAACAAACAATGACGATCCAGCTTCGTGTTGAGACGCAGTGGCCGTGTCCTACACGCGACCTTGTAGATGCCACTTGTAGTTGACTTCCACTCGCTCGATCGTATGGTGGTCCGTGCTGCTAGCGGGGTAACAGCGGTGCGGGAGAATTATTCTTGCTGATATATCAGCTGCGTATCGAATCACTGGCGGGGTAGCCTGCCCCTACCAGTGTGCAGATGTTTCTGCCGATATATAACAGGCTATTGTTATCGCGCAGCACAAGAACTAATCGACAAAAAAACACCCGTACGATAACTCGTGTATTGTTATTTTGCGAACTCAAACGGAGATAAACAATTTGCGTCTAATCGAGACGAAAGCAAAACAACGAATGGTCGCTGAACTGTGTTGTCCGATAAAAAAACTGCAGCCAATTTTTTCTCCAACCCATTTCCCAATACAATTTCCACCATCTTCATTGCACAAGGTTAAACCAGCGTTTCTCCGACTGTATGAGGTTTTTTCTGCTTTGCAATTTCAAGCGCAACAACATACGACGCTTCCACAGTTTTTGAGTTCGTAGTGAAAATACTTCCCGTTTTATCCATCTAACGTTTTATCCATCTAACACTCCGCGCACTGCGTACAAAGAAATCTACTCCTTTATCAGAATACTGTGGGTGCGTCTTGATATGCTGCTTTAACTTACATGGCTTCATGGAGTCATTTGAAAGAATTTTCAGGCAAACTAAACATTGTGGTTTTTCTTCTCCGTTGACAATAATGGAGGAGAATCCAAACTGAAGGTACGTAGATTCGTACTTTCTTTTTTTACAAGCCATAGTTATTTCCTACAAACAAGAACATTATTTACAATGATGAAAACATTTGAGAACTTTACCAATCCTGATCCTGAACAGCTCAGCAACAATTGTTTCTAAATTCAACGGAAGGCAGAAGTCAATTGCTTGGTACACGTACGGGATGAAATTTTCTTTGGATGTGGAGGAGAACACTGATACACGGGCATACAGTTCAGCATGTCCTGTGAAGGTGTGTGTGACCATTTACCGTCAACAAGCACCTTTGACGTATGAATGGCTATAGAGCAAAATAATGCGCATAAAACTGCGGCATGGGTTTTTTGCGAGCTAATTCATTGGACACTGAAAAAAATGCGTCGTCAATCACAAAAGCGCATTACATGTGAAAATTTTCCACTTGAAATTCCCCCCCTGGAACGTTAAAATTCCCCCCTGGGGGGGAATTCCCCCCCGGTTGAAAACCGCTGTTGTAGCCGGAACAAATTCTCCTCATTTGATAGACCGCAAACCTTCGTTGAGTGTTGATAGCTGCTGATGAACAGCGGCCAATCAATTGGATCTCCACTGAAAATTGGCAACTTCTGTAAAACAACTTGTCTGGCGGCTAACTGTTGTGTGTTTTTTTTTTCTTCATCTATAGTTTATTTGACACGGCACAAATACAATTCAATGTTTAACGGCGCCAATTATATCTGGTAGCTTACTTTCTAAAGTATCTTAATAACTAAAAGCAAATTTTTTATCCTCGCTGCCGACTACGAGCTGATACTAAATCTAACTTAAAGCAAGAATATTTTGCATTAAAAGCACAGGTTTGCTGTTTGATGGTTTTCATTGCCATAGGTAAGCAGCATATTAAATTTGTTCCGCTGCTGGGCCAAGATATTACGGACTGGCATATTGGGTTGTTTCCATCGGGCCTTGAGAGTATCGTGCGGGTCTGATTGCTGTTTCCGGATCCGGGGTCTTAACGTGTTCTTGTCGTTTGGTTGGATGTAGGCGGAAGGGAATAGGACTAAACTGGGGCGTGGATGGATTTCAGGAAAACGTATATAAGGGACATGTAGGATAGGTCACGGCTCGCCAAGACATCACGAACAGGAACAGCCGGCTGCCTACTTTCGGCCTGCAGGGAAGCTTTTAATTTAGACCTGGCGTCACGGTGTACAGGGCATGACCAAACAACGTGCTCTTTGTCGTGATAACCTTCACCACAGGCACAGATACCACTTTCCCCGAGCCCAACACGATGGAGATGCGCGTCAAATCTATAGTGATTGGACATAAGCCGGGACATCACGCAAATGAAATCCCGACTTACATCCAACCCCTTGAACCACGGGTTCGTCGATACCTTGGGGATTATGGAATGTAACCACCTTCCCAGTTCCCCCTTGGTCCAAGAATTTTGCCAACTGATGATCATATTCTGACGTACAAATGCAAAAAATTCATTAAAGGCAATTGGTCTTTCAAAAATATCACCGTTTGTTGGGCCCACCTTAGCCAGAGAGTCAGCTTTCTCATTACCCGGTATCGAGCAGTGAGAAGGGACCCATGCTAAGGTAATCTGATACGATTTTTCGGATAAAGCACTCAGATGTTCCCGTATTTTCCCCAGGAAATACGGAGAGTGCTTAACATCTTTCATCGATCGGAGAGCCTCAATGGAACTGAGACTGTCCGTAAAGATGAAATAATGGTCCGTGGGCATTTTTTCGATAATCCTTAGGGTGTACTGAATTGCAGCTAATTCTGCGACGTAAACAGAAGCAGGATTATCGAGCTTATGGGAGACGGTTAAATTGTTATTGAAGATACCGAAGCCAGTGGACCCATCAAGAAGTGATCCGTCAGTGTAGAACACATTGTTGCAGTTGATATTTCGATATTTATTGGAAAAAATTTTGGGGATCTGCTGCACGCGTAAATGATCCGGGATTCCACGAGTTTCTTCTATCATGGATGTTTCGAAAAACACAGTAGAATCAGAAGTATTTGATAAGTCGACACGATTTGGAATATTCGAAGAAGGGTTAATATTTTGGGACATGTGATTGAAATACAATGTCATAAAACGGGTTTGAGAATTAAGTTCGATTAACCTTTCAAAATTTTCAATCACGGGATGGTTCAAGACCTCACATTTGATTAGAATACGAGAAGACAGGCTCCAGAAGCGGTTTTTCAATGGTAGTACTCCAGCTAAGATCTCCAAACTCATCGTATGGGTCGATTGCATGCAACCCAAGGCGATACGCAAACAACGATATTGTATTCGCTCCAGTTTGATCAAATGTGTGTTTGCTGCGGAGCGAAAGCAGAAACACCCGTACTAAATAACAGACAATATCGTTGTTTGGTAAAGCCTTATAAGGTCTCCTGGGTGGGCACCCCACCATTGTCCGGTTATTGTACGAAGAAAATTCACTCTTTGTTGACATTTTCTCATCAGATACCTCACGTGACAACCCCAGGTGCTTTTAGAGTCGACCCAGACACCAAGATATTTGTGTACCAAAACCTGAGAAATCGTTTTACCCATTAATTGTGTTTGAAGCTGAGCAGGTTCATGCTTCCTAGAAAAAACTACTATCTCAGTCTTCTCCGGAGAGAATTCGATACCTAGCTGTAAAGCCCAAGCAGACAAATTGTCCAAGGTATCTTGCAATGGTCCTTGCAAATCGGCAGCTTTGGCTCCTGTAACAGAGATTACACTATCGTCTGCAAGTTGTCTTATCGTGCATGAATTTGCCAGACATTCGTCGATGTCATTTACATAAAAGTTGTAAAGAAGGGGGCTTAAACATGAGCCCTGGGGAAGACCCATGTAGCTAATGCGAAAAGTTGCCAAATCGCCGTGCGTAAAATGCATGTGCTTTTCGGACAACAAATTGTGCAAAATATTGTTCAAAATTGGAGAAAATCCTTGTCGGTGAAGTTTACCCGAAAGAATGTCAATAGAAACAGAATCAAAAGCCCCCTTAATGTCCAAGAACGCAGACGCCATTTGTTCTTTGCGAGCATACGCCAGCTGAATATCTGTTGGAAGCAACGCAAGACAATCATTCGTCCCTTTGGCACGGCGGAAGCCAAATTGAGTATCTGATAGTAGACCATTTGATTCGACCCAATGGTCTAAACGACGGAGTATCATTTTTTCCATCAATTTCCGGATACAGGATAGCATTGCAATCGGCCTATAAGAGTTGTGATCAGAAGCTGGTTTCCCTGGTTTTTGGATGGCGATCACCTTCACTTGCCTCCAATCCTGCGGTACAATGTTTTGCTCCAGGAACTTATTGAACAAGTTCAACAAGCGCCTCTTGGCATTGCCGGGTAGATTCTTCAACAAGTTGAATTTGATTCTATCTAACCCAGGCGCGTTATTGTTACAGGACAGGAGGGCAACTGAAAATTCTGCCATCGTAAAAGGTGATTCTATCGCGTCGTGACCCGGAGACGTATCGCGAACAAAGTTTTGCGCAGGAACAGAGTCCGGACATACTTTCCTGGCAAAATCAAATATCCACCGACTTGAAGACTCCTCGCTTTCGTTGACCGTTGCGCGATTCCGCTTTCTTCGGGCTGTGTTCCAAAGAGTGCTCATCGATGTCTCCCTCGACGTCTCGTTCACGAACCGACGCCAATATCCGCGTTTCTTTGCTTTAGCCAGGCTTTTAAGCTTGGTGTTAAGCTCTGAATACCGTATATAGTCGTCGGGTATACCTCCCTTCTGGAAGGCCAAAAACGCGTCGGATCTTCGCGTGTAGACATCGGAGCACTCTTTGTCCCACCACGGAGTTGGAGGCCGCTATTTGATCGTTACGCCGGGATATTTCTTCGTTTGGGCTTGCAACGCGGCGTCGAGGATTAAGCCCGCGAGGAGGTTGTATTCTTCAAGTGGTGGGTGATGTTGAATCGACTCGACCGCTTTTGAAATCATTTCCTCGTATAACTTCTAATCGACATTCCGTGTGAGGTCATACGGAATGTCAATTGGTCGCATGCGAGTTGACCCGTTTGTAATTGAAATAAGAATAGGCAGATGGTCGCTACCGTGAGGATCGAGGATTACCTTCCATGTGTAATCCAACCGTAGCGACGTCGACCATAAGGATAGATCCAGAGCGCTTGGGCCACTGGAGGTTTCGGGATACGTGTCATTTCACCGTTGTTTAAAATAGTCATGTCGAAGTCATCGCAAAGGTTATAGATTAAAGAGGAGCGGTTATCATTGTAAGGGGAACCCCAAGCCACACCATGAGAGTTGAAGTCTCCCAAAATCAAACGTGGCGAGGGAAGAAGTTCTATTAAATCAAAGAGCAGCCGTTGCCCAACCTGTGCTCTGGGAGGAATATATATTGAGGCAATACAAAGCTCTTTACCTTGTATTGTCATTTGACATGCGACAACTTCGATGCCTGGAATCGAGGGGAGGTTAATACGATAGAAAGAATAGCACTTTTTAATCCCTAAAAGTACTCCTCCATATGGGGTGTCTCGATCAAGGCGAATAATATTAAAATCATGGAAGTTGAGATCAATATTTGAAGTAAGCCAAGTTTCACAAAGGGAAAATGCATCGCATTTGTTTTTATTTATCAAAACTTTAAACGAATCAATTTTTGGTAAAATACTTCTACAATTCCACTGTAAGACAGAGATAGAATCCTTCATATACGCAGTTGAATTAGGCATCGAAGGATACAATCGCTGCAAGGAGGGGCCATTGGGCAGTCAACTGCTTCAAAAATGATCTAACTGTTGGGAGGAATGCTGTAAGAAAAATTTTAATTGGATCGGGTACATTGAAATTTTCAAAAATCCAGTCCACAATGTCAGAAAATTTCACTAATCCAGAGTTTGTTTCATCAACTGGATGTGCAAAAGGAACAACTGGGGTTTTAGATGTTCCTGGCAGTGCTGGGAACTCCTTCTGGGACTTTAAATTTGCAAGCCCAGGAGGAGTTTGCTTCGGTTTTTCCACAGCACTGTTTGGTTTGTTCGTACTTTTCATTACACTTTGGGAAATCTTAGGTCCTTTACGGGGAAGTTTAGGAGAAGAAACATTTTTCCTCTTCCTAGACTCCCCAGGATTGGCATAAGATGTTCCCGCTGATGAATCGTCAGAATCGGTTTCATCAGAGGACAACAGATCAAAGGGGTTCGATGTTATGGTAGAAGTGGTCACGGTCTTCTTCAGCATCTCAGCATAAGAACGCTTTGAACGCTCCTTAAGTGACCGCTTGATTTTATCTCTGCGCTGCATGTACACCGGGCATGTGGAGAGCTCATGCTGGTTTTCCCCACAGTGAATACATTTTTCAGCATTAACACTGCAATAATCTTCCGCATGAGTCTCCCCACACTTGCTACATCGTGCCTTATTGCAGCAGTAGGCGGCTGTGTGGCCTAACTGCTTGCAATTGGTGCAATTCATAACACGGGGTACATACAATCGCACAGGCAGACGAACCCGGTCGATCGAGACGTGGCTAGGGAGTGCAGATCCGGCAAACGTAACGCGAAACGAGTCTGACGGAGTGTAAACTTTTTTACCGCCGACGAGAGACATGGACCGCAATTGCTTACAATCCAAAATCTTCGCCTGTGTTTCGGTATTTTTGAAGCAACCGGTTGCGCTTTTAAGGATACACTCGACAGACAGACTCGAATCGGTTATGACACCGTCGATCTCCACGTCTCGTGCGGGTATGTAAACGCGATACTCGCGTGTGAAGAGCTCAGAGCAAGCGATAGCATTGGCCTGTGCCAGATCACTGACCACGACACGGAGCTTGTTAGGTCGGACCTTGGAAATTTCAGTCACGGCCTTGTACCCCTTCGTCAGGTCTTTAGAAATTTGCAGTATGTTTAATCGCTTTGAATTCACTCCTGCCTTTGGACGAAAATAAACAGTATAGCTGCCCTGTTGAGATCCGTCCGGGTAAAGCCTGGGGCGAGGGGGGACTGGAGAATGAACAGGGGAGGGGGTAACAGAAGGGTCAGGGTCAAGGGGGTTCGGGGATGATGGCACGGGAGGCGAGGGATCTATATCCATCGCGCTAAATGTAGCGCACTAGCGCCGACAAGAACACGTACCTATTTACTTCTTCCTTCCAGCAGTGGTTGTCCGATCGTTCGAAGCTGCACCTAAAGCAGCCAGCAGCACCAGTACAGCAGCACCAATACAGCCACCAGCAGTGAGCCGGGTGTGAGATCACTCAGCACAGCGACACGGCTCGACTGTCAAATGATGGCCTTGAATTAGAAAGATCTATTCACTGTGCACAGATCAAAACTGCAGCTGGTATTTTGCACCAATACAGCCAAAGTTGCGAGCCGGGTGTGACGTCACACCCGCGCAGAAAATACCTTATGTTCCGTCACGCAGAATTTTGTCATACGGTACATTCTAGCTTAGTCCGAAAGACAGTAAGCCTTCCGTTGAAAGAAATGAAAAACAGGTAGAGTATAGAATCGGGACACGGCCGTCCGCCGTTGTCCCCCAAAAACAAGACCAATTGTAAAGAAAGCAGGAAAGATCTTGAAGAAAGACCGCGAACGGTTCTGCTATGCAAGCGTTGGCGATAGCACTTTGTCTTCCGCGATGAATAGTCACTAAAGCCACCGAGGCATTGAATAAACAAAAAAGAACTCGACAAACGGTAGCGTCGCTCAGCGTCGCCCATGCTCACGCGCGGGTTCTTAGCGCTCACGCTAGCGCACGTGTTTTGGAGCACATGTTATAGCGCTCTCAAGTAGTTAATTGTATGTACTAAAAGTTAAGCACGAGAAAGAGACAGGCCAAGACATGCCATAGGCCAGTATAGAACAGCTAGGTATGTGGTGACCGGATCGAGGGGGAAAGCCTTTCGCTCTGAGTTACTTGTAGGGTACTATTTAAGCTTTTGTGTAAATAAAGTAAGTTTGATCTACCGCTCAAGTCTCGAGTTGTAATTCCGTGCCGACGGCACGTACAGGGTTTTCTGGAGAAAGTCCTGGTAGGCTATACCCAGGATATAGGTATACCTACACATGTGGTGACAGCGGTGGGATAAAAAAACATAATGCCAGTTCTGACTGAGTGAGTATGAAAACCGAGTGGACTTAAAATTCAATTAGAAAATCGTGAGGGTAGCAGTAAATTAAGTGAAAGCGCAACTATTTTTTCGCTGAAGTGCTGCGCATTGCGCGTTTTGTATTTTCATCATCCAGAACTGAACTAGAAAATCGTGAGGATAGGAGTACACACATTTGGTGACAGGCGGTTCAGGAAAAGAACCCTGCAAGGACATTCGTGGTTAACGCATTTGGTGACAAGCGGTCGTCCACGCCGGGAACTGATTTTTATAAGTATCAAGTGAGCATTTTCTGTGTTTTGAACGGTTTGTTGAATGCGCATACGGTTTCGGTTCTGTCGGTTTGATAAAACGGTGAAAAATTACAGTGTTTTTGCAAGTAATTAATTCTAACTCCGTCTTTCAATAAGTGTTAAAAGAACGGGAAAAACTAAAAGTACCCTATTGTGTTTTTTATGTCTTAAGTGAAGAAGACCAAAGAAAAAAACGGAACCAAATCTCGCAATTAGCCAGTTAATGATAACGGCCGGGAAAAAAAAGAAACACATGCAGTAAGTGACTTATTAACACCTCTACGGCCTCTACATATTGGAACAGCTAGACATATTGGAATAGCCAGACAACTGTGAATCATCGTATTAAGAAGGTGCCGAAGTTACGTAGTGGAAATTGAAGTAGAGATGTCCACGACAATGGCCGGCCCCTATACCAAGGATATTCGGGTGAGAAGCACATAGTAAGAAAAATTTATGTTATAAGATTGCAGCTGAAATTTTAACGGAAGAGTATTTTTTTTGTCTCGTTCGACGCAGTAAAATTTGTGAATTAACATCTATTGAATTTTTTTTAAAACTGATAGAACAAAAAATTACCTAATATAAAGCCATTTAGGAACGACGGAGAGATACACATTAGGAGACATAAATGACCTTGGAGACTACATTAGGCGAACTACAATCGTAACAATTCTTCAGTGGTTCGTAATTATAACGATTTACAGGTTATCACATCTACTTGGGTCGAGAGGCCAATTTGTATAAACAATCAATTCGCGCCGCTGCTGCGCGGGTGATTTTATTTCTCAAACGGCTAGCAATAAAACTCTCGGCACGACAAGTGCACGCAAGCGATTTTCGTTCATTTGCCCAACAAAATAATTAAAGTGGCAGAGCGGGAAGCAAACGGGCGGTAACACCGCTAGCAAATCGAATTTAAGAACGCAAACAGATACTCACAGAGTTGCGCACATGGGACTCACCTTAATTATTCTGAGAGAGAATTTTAGCACACGGGTGGCTACGTTATCGTTAGCAAATATAAAGGGGTAAAGTCGCATTTCATTAATGTCCAATAAAGAGCGTGAGAGCGGTAACTACGAATTGCGCGCTCACACGTTGCATACAAAAGTTAGTCAGTTGTACTAATTGTCGGGTACGCTGTCTCTGTTTATGAATTTTGCAGTGTTATTGCGATCAGCTGTGCCAGCCACGGCCAAGGTCGTATTTTGTAAGCATCAATTTTAATGGCCAATGGTAAGAACGTTTTGCTACCATACATGGCTTACCAGTAGCGGTGAATTGCTTAGAGGGTAAAAAAAATGGATACATCTATAAGCGCAACGCGCGCAGCGATGGTGACATATCCACCGGAAGAGTAAATAGTAACCGACGGCAGAGATATATAATGTTGGAAGTTTACGTTAAAATATTATTTCATGAATAAGGAATGGCACCTTACGCCATCTAATGTAAACATTTACAATCTTTGATTAATTTAATTGCACTAAATAGAAATGAATTTTTTTTAAATAATCATTTAATTATTATGAAAACCTAAAGTTATTTATTTAATTAATAAAGATAAACGTTGAACCGTTGACACTAAATGGTTCGAAACTTGGTGTTCAGATTTTTTGATGGCGCGACGAAGAAATTAGAGTCGGTCACGCTACGTTATCACATCTGGTCAACAGAATCGTTAGTGATACCTAGGAAAAAAAAGAAGAAGGCTACATAAGCCTTTTATAGTCTTACAGTATTTATTCCGCAGTACCTTTTATTGTTTTTTAAGAAATATATATAAAATTTTATATTAATAATGGAGTACACGTTTCCAAAAGCAGATGCCATGCAGTGCATCCCAGAATTTGATGGATCGCTAGACGGACTAGAAGCGTTCGTTTATCATATCGAGCATTTTGCTCGGGAGATACCAGAAGGAGTATCACACGCTCCACTGGTTTATATCATTCTATTAAAACTAAAAGGCAGAGCTGCTGCCGCAATACATAGAATTAACGCAAATGCTTGGCCACAGGTTAAGCAGAATTTATTAAAGGAATTTGGGGATATTATACGCATCGAGGCAGTTATAAATCAAGTAGAAACATTGAAACAGGAAGCGAATGAGACCTTTCCTGATTATAAAAAGAGGATATTGAAAATTAAGGAGCAAATCGACTCCTACGAAACTAATTGTACGAAGTCATGCATGATAGTTAGTCTTCGATTACATTTTATGGCGGGTTTGTGTGACACCGCATTGAAAGAAGCTGCTCAAGGTAAACGAGCATTTAAGTTAGAAGAGCTGCTAGACGACTTAGAGGATTACTACCATGAGCGTAATCATATCTCGGAAATGGAAAATAGAATTCAGGGCCTAGAATTGGTCGAAAGACAGCGCGATGCACTTAGACAATTTAATAATAGCAGAAATATTTTTACAATTAATCACAAAGACGCTGATTATAGCAACAGCCGTCTTGGAAGAAATGAAGATTATAATTACAAAAATAGAGATAGAATAATTTACAAGCAAAACAATTATAAGAATATATGTGGATCTAGCGACGGTAATCGATCCAAATACAATTATCGCACAGCGCGAACATACCGACGGAGCCAAGGGAACTACGCCCATGGTTGGAAATATAATTATTATGGTCAAAATAGACCAACTGATAGGAGGTACAGGAATTCGTATACCCGGATGCCTCAGAAAATGCTTATGGTAGCCAACACTAATGAAAGAAGTAGTCATTTGCAAAAAGAAAGTATTTTGGATCCTGTTGCACAGGAATATTTTAACGAGGATTTAGCAGAAATTTGCGAAGATGTTGACTGGCGGAGATGTACCGATGAGCCCAGCAATATAGAAATAGCCGATTGGAGGACCGCATGCAATCACATAAGAGACAACAGTGCTTGTGTGGCTAAGCGAGTATATTACGATGTCAGAGGGCACTTAATGTTAACCCTACTGGCTAAGCAGAATGTCAAATTTACGTTGAACCTGATCTTAGATACAGGTGCATGTGCGAATATAATTAATGCACGCATTGTGAATCTTTTGAATGTACCGGTAAATACACAGGATGTAACCACTTTTGGAGGTATCGGCCAAGATATTGTGCGAACCTCAGGTACAATTATGTTGGATTTAATAGTCGGAGACTTTTTGATCCCGACGCAATTTCATATATTAGAAAATTTGCCAAGCGACGGATTAATCGGAGCAGAATTCTTAAAGAAGCATACGCTTCAAATAGGAAATAATTCTGATTACATAGTGTTCAAAAAACACGGAAACAGAAGTCCGGACGACTTGAGTCCGTGGAGTATGCCCAAAGACGAAGTCCTTAGTCGACATGTTTATGTGGCAGCCAGAAATAGAGTTATGGTGCAGAACGAGTTGCGAGATACTAGCAACACAGCCCGCAATGAGGCTGACGTAGACAAAAACGAAATAAATAGAGAGCACCAAACATATCGAAATGAAGAGCCGAAGAACAATTTTCTTGACTCGAAGAATACTATAATGCCCGAGTTGAACCTAGACTCGAGGCTTGACTATGACCTGTTGGAGCACAAGCTGACACCAGAGTCAAAAGGTATTGCAAGAATTGAAAAACTAATTGAAAAACAGTAAAGAATATAGTTGAAAGCTATGCAGATATTTTCTTTTTCGAAGGCGACAGGTTAACCACTACTGACGCCGCCGTACACACGATAGAAACTTCATCGGAGGTGCCTATCAATAAGCGGCAATATAGGTTTCCGGAGGCCACGAAACGGCCCATTAATAAGGAAATCGAGGAAATGAGGGTGCAGGAAATTATTAGGCACAGCACTAGTCCCTGGAATGCACCGGTGTTATGTGTACCAAAAAAACCGGATGCTGACGGTAATAAAAGATACAGAATTGTGGTAGACTTTAGATCATTGAACGAAGTTACCAAGCCGTTTGTATACCCAATACCTCTTATAAATGAGATATTGGATAATGTTGGAGGAGCAAAATATTTCTCCTCAATTGATTTAAAATCGGGGTTCTATCAAGTCCCGATAGACCGCCGAGATGCGGCTAAGACGGCGTTTTCCACTCCCAAAGGCCACTTCGAATTTACACGGATGCCGATGGGGTTAAAGAACAGCCCCTCAACATTCCAAAAACTTATGAATACTGTTCTCTTTGAGATAGGGGACGTGAAAGCTTTTGTCTACTTCGATGATATTATAGTTTTCGGTGACACTATCACCGACCATAATGATAACTTGCGAAAAGTATTACAAGCTTTGCGCAAACATAACTTAAAAATAGAACCATCAAAGTGTCAGTTTTTGAAAAAGGAACTGGAGTATTTGGGTCATGTCGTTAATGAAGAAGGCATAAAACCCACCAATGCAAATATTTAGGCCATTCAAAGCCTTAAGCCACCCACAAACGTAAAAGGTATGAGGTCATTTTTGGGAACAGTAAATTTTTACGGGAAGTTTATCCCCAATATCGCGGAGAGGCGCAAGCCACTGAATGATTTGTTAAAGAAAGACGCTAAATTTGTGTGGGGAAAAGAATGTCAGGAAGCATTCGAATTCCTTAGAAACGCGCTGATTACAGAACCAGTTTTAGTCCGGCCAGATTATCAAGACACTTTTGTTATTACGACAGACGCTAGCAATTATGCTATTGGAGCCGTCCTGTCGAATGAAAAATCCATGCACCGGCCGATCGCGTTCGCGAGTCGTGCACTTGTAGGTGCAGAGACCAGATATCATATCATAGAAAAGGAACTATTGGCGATTGTATGGGCCATAGAATATTTCAAACATTACATTTTTGGTCAAAGGTTTATCGTTTACACAGACCACAGACCACTTATAGCGATTTGGAGGCTCAAAGAGACATCTCCAACGCTGACAAGATTGAGTCTAAAGTTGCAGGGTTTGGAATGCAGCATCAGGTATAAACAGGGTAGCGAAAATATAGTCGCCGATTTTTTGTCACGTTTGACAGATGGGACGTGTCAGGGGCAAGAAAGTTCACCCCACAGGCAGATAGCCATGATTACGCGCCAGCAGAAACGCCTGCTAGAGCAGCAGAAGAACGCTTCGGATGATTTGAACGGCACAATACAAGATTTGAGTGCCATAGACATTGCGGACATTGCTGAGGACGAGGATGAGCAACAACTCGTCAACATTTCATATGATGACTTTTCACAGGCATTATCAAATGACCTGATACCAAGTGAGACGGTGGAAGTAGTATGCAGGCAACTGCATACTAAGGTGAAGTCTAAGTAGTGTAAGTATGACAGTATGACAGTAGCAAGAGACAAATCGAAATTTAAATAATAACAGATTCAAAAAGAGATGCAAAAGATTAAAGAATAAAGCAGATGAGAAAGTGACGGGACATTTTAAGTGCAAATAGAAGATGATATGAGGTGTTAATTACACGCCAGTTATTAGACGAACATTGTAAATGAAGACAGAAGAAAACGATAAATATTTAATCAACGCGGTTTGTACAATGAAAAGATTTATTTATGAATCAGACAGGAAATACTTGACAAAGGACAAGAAAAGATTGAACCAATGCGGTTAGTTCGATGAAAACATGATGAAACAAAAATAGAGAGATGAAAAAATAATACATTGTGCGGAAACAGATTTATTTTATTGAAAACTGTTATTAGAAGAAGGAGGAAAATATTTGCAAAGAACGCAAAATGAAGAAAATATGTAACCAAAGCAAAGCTACTTGATAAAATTGAAGAAAGTAATTTGAAGAACATAAGAACATTTGATGAAAAAAAAGCTAATAATGAGCCACAAGACAAGTTAAACTGATATTTTAACGCGGAATAAAGAATAAGAAAGCCTAATACAGATAAATGGATTTGATACGTGACGCAATGATTTGTAATGTAAAACAAAAAAAACATCGAATACCAAAGTTAGAGAATGTATGATAAAAAAAAATAGTAAACAATGCACATTTGAAATGTTATGTTTGTAAAATTGAATACTAATAGAGATGAACAACTTAGTAGGGGAAGAGAAACTAAATTATGTCATCCGAAAAGAAGAATAATACGGGCCTAGATTGTAAGCAGAAGCGTAGGGTAGAAAATAGAATGTAAGAAGCCCGTACGCGAGTGAACAGTAATTTTAAACAGCAAGTGGAAAAAGTAACGAAACCAAAAAAGAATTGATAAAATAATGGCAAAAAATAATGCACCACTTGCTAAGTAGGGCAACTAGCATCTAAGAATTGACAACGAGACGAGTTCCTGATCATCGAAGACGACCGAGGTGATTACAACGGATGCCGAGATGGGGCATACCATGATGCCCAGTACAACGCGAAAAAGAAAGCAGACGGTTGCGAGGGGAGTTGAACGGCGGGTGTCTATGGTCGAGATGGAGGTAAAGCCAAACGATATTACCAAGAGGAGACGAGCAGTATCCAGTTTTTGACCCCTGAAGAGGCCAGATGTGTAACAGAACTCAATCAAAGCGGCTCATGGTCGAACCTGAATCGAGACTTCAGCGCGAAGACGAATACATCAAACTATGCAAAGAAGGGAGTAATAATTTGCTCCAAATATATATTACTCATAGAGAGTTATTGACTTCTACAAATAAGGATTCGAGGTCAAAGCCAAACAAGTAAAATGACGCTTTAAAATTTTGCTCGTGTTTAATCAACTATGTTCTTTCCGCACTACGATTTGATAGTGTGCGCACATATGTTAGCGGGTAATTGGACACCCCGCGCAGACAGTTAAAGATGATAAACCAAGTGACTGCATTGTGAAACTGAGCCAGTGGCAATCGCAAATCTTTTCGCCACACGGCGCGTAACAATACTATAAGCCAAACAAATATACAGCCGATCTATGTCAAAGGGACACGGCTAACCCAACATTGAAGTTCAATAACAAACTCTGAACAATCGTAAACAACCAGCTGAACTACAGCCTTAATTGAAGTGCAATGGCAACCATTGAACTATTGTAAATAACCCAATGAAGCCTTAAGGAGGAGTTCGCGAGGATGACACCACAACCAACCGATGAGAACCTCTACTGCCAGACACCCCCTCCCGTTTCAAACCCCCTGTAACCCGTCGCTTGAATCCGACAGCCAAGCAGCGGATATCTACAAGGCGCAGCGCACCAGGCGAGCGAACACTTGTCAATTTGTTATGAAGAAAATCCATGTCTGAAAACGTTAATTTATGTAGAAATGATATGTATCACTATTGTAATTAATTGAATTTTACGTGCAAAGGGAAGAAGGAATATCATGAAAACGAATATGTATATAGTAGCATAAAAACGCGAAAAATATTTGTAATGAAAAACACACCTATCGGCCGTCAGAACGGACCATGTGACCATCATCTCTTCTAAATAATGGCCAACTAGGCGGGGTGGCAGATGTGACGTCACACCCGCGCAGAAAATACCTTATGTTCCGTTACGCAGAATTTTGTCATACGGTACATTCTAGCTTAGTCCGAAAGACAGTAAGCCTTCCGTTGAAAGAAATGAAAAACAGGTAGAGTATAGAATCGGGACACGGCCGTCCGCCGTTGTCCCCCAAAAACAAGACCAATTGTAAAGAAAGCAGGAAAGATCTTGAAGAAAGACCGCGAACGGTTCTGCTATGCAAGCGTTGGCGATAGCACTTTGTCTTCCGCGATGAATAGTCACTAAAGCCACCGAGGCATTGAATAAACAAAAAAGAACTCGACAAACGGTAGCGTCGCTCAGCGTCGCCCATGCTCACGCGCGGGTTCTTAGCGCTCACGCTAGCGCACGTGTTTTGGAGCACATGTTATAGCGCTCTCAAGTAGTTAATTGTATGTACTAAAAGTTAAGCACGAGAAAGAGACAGGCCAAGACATGCCATAGGCCAGTATAGAACAGCTAGGTATGTGGTGACCGGATCGAGGGGGAAAGCCTTTCGCTCTGAGTTACCTGTAGGGTACTATTTAAGCTTTTGTGTAAATGAAGTAAGTTTGATCTACCGCTCAAGTCTCGAGTTGTAATTCCGTGCCGACGGCACGTACAGGGTTTTCTGGAGAAAGTCCTGGTAGGCTATACCCAGGATATAGGTATACCTACACACGGGTACAGAACGTAGCGACACAACTCACAATCTACTTGGCCTTTAGCGCGAATAATACACTCTTTTGTATGGCTATTCGTACACACGGACCGGATTGTAATAGAACGACCACTTTGCACGTCCGTTTCTGTCGAGTGTTCGACGCGGAATGAACTGTTGTGTGTTTGGTATGTTCGAAAATGTCGAAATTATGTTACCCGTACGAGATTCGGGCACGAACGGTAACGGTGACAAAACGGGCTGAGAATGCGGAGTATTACCAAGAGTATTCTCAGGTTTATTTTGTGAATAACCTGATGACGACATTGATAATGTATAGTTAGTACGACCTCCAATGGGAGTTTCTGCGGATGCATCACTGGGTTGTCGGTAAGGAAACGATACGCTACAATTTATTTCAGACAACGGGGGGAGATGGATGGATTGATCACTTACCGAAGCGGCACCACAACTATATTCAATATTGTCAATGTTGAATTGGTGCTCACCCTCTTTTCGTGAATTTTTATAATTTCCCATGTCCAAGTGAACATTTGATGCAAACAACCACCTCAATCTCTCATCAAGCATTCTGTTCCTCGGACTCACTGACACTTTTTCACTATGTGTATCATTACCAGATGCACTTGTGTGGGTCGCTGCGTGTTGATGATATAGTTCGAGTTGTTTTTTAAAATCGTCCTCTAACGCACGCAAACGCTGCAGTTCACCGTTCTGCTCCTCATATAGTCGCTGGCATTGTTGCATACGTTCAAGTTGCACTTGCATTTCGTTTTCTTTGCGCTGTTGATCATGTAAGACATTTATTCGCTCTACTTCCAACATTTTCACTCGTTCTTCCAGAGCCAATTCCCGTCTTATCCTTTCTTCACGTTCTTATCGATCTTGTGCCTCTAGATTACGCAAAACTTCAGTCTGCTGACGCCAAAGATCGTATGATGGTACAACTTTACCAGTTTTTGGAACAAGGCTTTCTTTAGAGGGGCCGGCTTCGGCTTCCGTCAGAATATCCAATAGTGGTTGTACATTAACTGGCGGTAGGGCATGGATGATCTTTTGATCCGATTTGCCTTTGAGAACGGCATCGGCATTACTCACGCTCTCGTCTGCCACAGAGCTTCCTATAGTGCGCTCGAGAGAACTTATATTTTTACCTATCTCTGAGTTTAACGATATAAGTGGTGGTGCGGTCTTCTCATTATGTTGTTTCGTCGAGGAGTCGATGTAAAGTTTGCATCCAACATTTCGACCGGAGTCGCAGTGGTTGGCAGAATCGGGTTAACTGACTTGGGAACAGTCACTCGTTTTGCTATCACGAGGCCAGTGTCGGAGGCAACTTCTCGCTGACTCAAGATCCATTCTTGTACCCTATTCCTGCTTGCTCGGTTAGAACAAAAGCTGTTTGCACTCGCATTATCATCGCTATCATTCTGCTGACTTTGCAGATCGTATTTCTTGGCCAAATAGAGTTTCATACGTTCCAGTTTATCCGAATTGACCTTCTGCAATAAAGCTTTCTCCTGTGCCAACTGTTCATTTTCCAGTTCATTCATCAATCTCTTTTCCTCTTCGAGTCGCTCTAGTTCAAGTGCAATCTGAGCTCTTCTTGTGCTTGATTTACTCAACTGACCCGCAGCCGAGCTTGACGGTGGAATCAAGATCTTTCTAACACAAGGAACGCATGTGAATGGAGTATCACGAATAGAAGCCGTTGTCACATTACCACACGAGAAATGGTACCATTGATTACAGGTACTACATTGCACCATATAAATCTCGGCATCATTTGTACGATCGCAGCCGGCACAGTCATGTTCCTTAGCACGATCGGAATCGATCACTGTACCTTCCAAAGGCACATCATGAAAATCTTTCTCTCTAGATTGGAGGTTAGATTTCTTTGCCTTCTTGGCAGCGGCTCGCGTCATTGAACGTGTTTGTCGCACATTAGAACGATGGAATTCCATTATCTATCCGTAGATTCTTTAGTTTCTGTTTGTCGACGTTTGTATTTCGGAATTCTAACAGCAAACTACTCGATTTTATCGAATAACCAGCTAAAGCTAAAATAGGGTTTATTAATTTCCATCCACCAAATTATGTTTATCTACTTACAATCTAGTGTCCGAATTTAATTTCTAACGAACAGAGTAACAATTGTAAATAATTTTAAAGCAATTAGGTTTCTAAAATATAAATGAAATATTGAATATATACTTGTTTGAGGTTTTAGTCACCGTATAATTTTATTCCCTTTGGATGGTTGATCTTTCTCGGTGAAATATACACACTATGTTTGCTTTAACATGACGTTTCGGCGTACTGTTATTCAGCCATCGTCAGATATGACAAAACAACATTCTTCTCCCACCAGTGTGGTTTGCAGTGTGGTTGTGAGTAAGCAAACCACACTGGTGGGAGAAGAATGTTGTTTTGTCATATCTGACGATGGCTGAATAACAGTACGCCGAAACGTCATGTTAAAGCAAACATAGTGTGTATATTTCACCGAGAAAGATCAACCATCCAAAGGGAATTGAATATATACTTCTAATGAACGATCTTTAAAGAGATTCACGTGTATCAATCTTCAGTCTTCCGCCACTTGGATGATTGTGCAATCCTAAGCTTGTGACAAGTGGCATCTCACAATCCCTGACATCTGCTAGTTAGTGGTTTCAGTTCAGTGGCTATTTGTTTGTTTGTGAGCCAATATCATCAAGGGGCCTCACTAATATGTTATGCACTGGACACTAATAATAATAATAATAATAATAATAATAATAATAATAATAATAATAATAATAATAATAATAATAATAATAATAATAATAATAATAATAATAATAATAATAATAATAATAATAATAATAATAATAATAATAATAATAATAATAATAATAATAATAATAATAATAATAGGGGAGAGTATCCTAATTCGGACCCCCAGAAAATCTTCTAGCTATGCATGCCAAGCTAACCTACCAAACCTTGTAGGAAGAGGTTGGATGATAGTATATGCCTCGGGTAGCGTACTCACACAACAGGGCGCTATCCAGTTACAAGTTCTGCCTTACCGCTTCTCTAAGTTCATTCGCATTCATCGATTCCATACATTTGTATGACACCTAACTTCCGATGCTGCACAGCAGGCGTCTTTTGCCGACCACACCACACTCATGTAACGGCACATAATGCCTTCACACTCCGTCGTGCTGTAACCCCACACCCACACCACAGTCCGGGTGTTTGGATTCTCAGCTACACGCGATGATGACGATCGATCATGCCAAGCACTGTATACGGAATGATACACTACGTGCCGGCTACGTGACATAATCATCCACCGCACCCGAGACATACACCACAGACCGGGTGTTTGGATTCTCAGCTACACGCGATGATGACGATCGATCATGCCAAGCACTGTATACGGAATGATACACTACGTGCCGGCTAAGTGACATAATCATCCACCGCACCCGAGACATACACCACAGTCCGGGTGTTTGGATTCTCAGCTACACGCGATGATGACGATCGATCATGCCAAGCACTGTATACGGGATGATACACTACGTGCCGGCTACGTGACATAATCATCCACCGCACCCGAGACATACACCACAGACCGGGTGTTTGGATTCTCAGCTACACGCGATGATGACGATCGATCATGCCAAGCACTGTATACGGAATGATACACTACGTGCCGGCTAAGTGACATAATCATCCACCGCACCCGAGACATACACCACAGTCCGGGTGTTTGGATTCTCAGCTACACGCGATGATGACGATCGATCATGCCAAGCACTGTATACGGGATGATACACTACGTGCCGGCTACGTGACATAATCATCCACCGCACCCGAGACATACACCACAGACCGGGTGTTTGGATTCTCAGCTACACGCGATGATGACGATCGATCATGCCAAGCACTGTATACGGGATGATACACTACGTGCCGGCTACGTGACATAATCATTCACCGCACCCGAGACATACACCACAGTCCGGGTGTTTGGATTCTCAGCTACACGCGATGATGACGATCGATCATGCCAAGCACTGTATACGGGATGATACACTACGTGCCGGCTACGTGACATAATCATTCACCGCACCCGAGACATACACCACAGTCCGGGTGTTTGGATTCTCAGCTACACGCGATGATGACGATCGATCATGCCAAGCATGCTTGTCATTCTCCTCAGTATGTGGAAAGAGCGGAGAAAATATTCACCGCGCACTTCTCTTTCAGCATGCGCATGCGTGTAGCAAATGCTTTCACCACACTGCTTCTCTTTGCACACCAAAGATTCTCTACCCCTCACAGAGAGACAAGCACACTTTCAGCTCACCCCACATCTGAGAGAAACAAGAGGGATAAATCACTCTAAAGAGAATACACCCAAGCATAACGCGTAGCGCACTGCAGAGGCAGCACAACAGAGGCAGATTTAATTTTCTTTTCTCGTAGAAGAACGTGGGCGCAGTCGGGAGTTGATTTCCAATTTAAAATAAAGGATATCGGACTACTTCGGCAGTGTTTTTTGGGCAGGATTTTAACAGCATTCTAATCCAAACCGGGCAAAATGTAACGATGTAGTTCATTTTCTTACCAGGTGGGCATATACGTATTACATCAGCAGCGGTCGCTGGGAGGTTTTGAATAGTTGGTCTTGTTGTCTTGTCTTGTTGGTCTTGTACGAATCTGTAAGGTCGAAAACATACTGGCGCGGTCATCGTTGCGATGGTGGCTTGCCGTGCCGTGGGTGTTCTAAGTAGAACTGTACATTAATCTGCAGCAGAGCGGGCCGCGTTCGCGACGTAAGCAGGGCCAGTATGTTTTCGACCTAATTCATATTTCTCTTTTTCCTGGCTATATGAGTTTCGTATACCGGTACTTTTCGAATACAATTGAAATCCATCTGCTCTCCATAAGTCCATATGAATAAAGCTTACCTGACAATTATTTCGAAACGATTGTTGCCTTTGGAATCTCTCATAAAAGTTTAGCAGCATCTTTTACCATTTGGCTTTATATAACGATGCTGATTCTTTAGTATGTGAAACAAAACAAAATAAAAAAGCTAGACATTTACTCTACATGAACTTGCATAGATTATGCCTTCTGGCAATTTTTCGGGTTAAGCCTTTGATAAGAAAATGTAAATTAAAAAAAATAAACATTTTTGGTTCAACGAAGAACCCTAGTTAACCGCGCTTGAAGCTGTGAACTCAGCGACCATAGTAGACTGCACCGAAAAGGTTGAATACTAACCAAGAAATTCGCCTTATTATATATATATATATATATATATATATATATATATATATATATATATATATATATATATATATATATATATATATATATATATATATATATATATAATGTTAAGACCATTGACCGTTTCGGTAGAGGTTTTTAAAAAGATGCTATGCTGCTCCGGTTGAACACTCAAACTCAAAATTTATTGTTCTAATAATCCTGTCTACCAATTTAATTTGCTTATTAAGCACTATGCTCCGGCTGCTCAGGTATGTTCTCGCGGTGGCTGCTCGATGGTTGCTCACTGGCCGATGAACGGATGCGTGTATGCTGACACGGTGATAACGCAGGCTGGCTGGCTCGGCTAATGTTGGTTATCTCTTTGAAAGTGTGAAAGGCTGTACGTAACTTATATATATATATATATATATATATATATATATATATATATATATATATATATATATATATATATATATATATATATATATATATATATATATATATATATATATATATATATATATATATATATATATATATATATATATATGTGTGATATATGATATGTAATGCGGATTAATTCCATGTAAATAAATTTGACTCTTTGAAAAATGTTGTTTTTTTTCTTTTTAATTTTAATTTCATTTATGATGAACAAAACCGGAATTTATAAATCGTATTGGAAATAAACATCTTCGAAAATGTCGCTATTTGCTTTAACGAATAAAATTTGCTCCAGAGATACTGGGCTTAATTTCATTCGAGATTTAGTCAAAATATGCCCAAGTCCATTAAATGTTCTCTCAACCGACACTTGTGTACAAGGCAGTTGCGAAGCTGTAGTTGCCAGTTCTGCTAACTCTCGGTCCTTTTCCTTATTGGCCTCCCACCATTTTATCACATCGGTTTGTAAAGGAGCACTGTTCTCAAAAGGAATTCTCCGAAGACGATTTTCTATATCTCCAACATCCGAAGGTTTATGTTGGCGGTTATTTAACAGAAGCTTTTCAATGCGGGAGAAGGATGAAGGTTGTTCAGGTGTAGATGGTTTAGGGCTGTTGTCAAAATTCGTGCTGAATTTATTCCGTAGAGTTTTCCAAGTCGACAATAAATGTTGCTGTGATTGGTTATTATCATACCCAAAAATAAAGAGTTTGTAATAAAAAAATAGAGACACACTATTCACATATGTATACACGTATATGTTTATATTATTAAAACAATTTTACAGAATAATATTCATGAGTTCTCCAATTTTGTTCGAGCTTTGTGCGCTTTTTCTCAGAATAACACTAAACCGACCTTAAATTGTAATGTGGGAAACGAAAAGTGTTTAGTTAATTTTTTTTTGAAAAATACTAAATCACATAATTGCATAGTTGCGAAACTTTTAAATTTTTCTTGTTGTTTTAGGTTTTCTTGGTGTCATGTATATATATTTTTATATTTTATATTCTTTATCTCAAAAGCCTACAAAATACCTGTAATTAAAGCAAATTTGGATACGTAATGCAGAACACATATCTCGAACAAAATCGGGGAACTTTTTGTCATAAGCAGCGGATAATTAAGGTATAACAAAAAAACAAATAAGTTAAACTTACAATCGCTTCTTCTTTCTGCTCATGAGTCAGCACTGGGGGTTGAAATCCATTCAACCGTGGATCCACATAGAGAGCGGCTAGAAAAGCTGGGTTGTCAAACCACATGCTTTGTCTGTTTTGCAATGCTTCAAGCAGTTGATTTCCCAAATAATCATTCAACTCTTCAAGCTCCAGACAACACTCTTTCCAGTAAAGAAACATAGACCCGCATGTTAGAGATTCTTCTTGAATACGTTTAGTTAATAAAAATAATGGTTTCGTTGCCTTCACAAATCGATTCACAGACAACCAGAATTTTTCGTTAAACTCGCGCTGTAATTCTACTGTTAAAAGTCCTTCAATGAATTCCTTCAAATCTTCAATGCGAGCGACCATCATATGTGCAGAGCTCCACCGCGTTTCTCCATCTAATATCGGCTTATTAATATTTTTCTCAACTTTAAAGTAGTTGGCGTATGGCTGTTTCCTCATCATTTTCACTAATTTGCGAACTTTCGCTAGAAAATTTGAAACCGTTCTCTTTTTTAATACATCATTTACCGACAGTTGAATATCATGAGCAGCACATTTCAGTCCGGTAAGATGCGGTTGTATAATTACTGGGAGATCATCAACAGTACCTTGATCAGTGAAAGGACTCTCATATTCATCACAAGTGAAATTTAAATAATCGTCGTTTTCCTCGATGACATCAGTCAATTCTGTATTCCTGTGTTTAATTTATTAGTTAGTTATGGTATTGTAATTAAAGGTTTTAATAAAAGTCTAAAACATGGGTTTAATGAGAAAATAAACTTTTAAAATAGTGACGATTCTTTAATTAATTCAAACAAGGAGTTTTTGAGAGTTTTGAAGTGCAACGGCTTTCGATATATTTCAAAGATTTCGTTTTTCGAGCAATTTCAAAAATATGTATATACAGCGCTTCTACAGAGAAAAATCAACCGTTTGTTCGAGTTTATTAAAACTCTGTGAGCTTATCCCATTGAAATTTTTTGCCTCGTATTTTTTTAATTATTTTTTTTTAAGAGAATTTATCTCTGAATCAGAATACTTGTAACAAGAGCATTTTATGCTAGAGTAATTTTGTGCAAGTTTGCATAAACATTAAATTATTTTGTGCTTATGGTATTTTTATTGTGCGAGATTGAAATACATAGCTTTTTTGAAAGGAAACAGTATTTCAGAAA
>NC_073694.1:90634463-90636963 GCF_029784165.1 Wyeomyia smithii
TTAAAGCATTTACGCGAGTGTCCAAAGAAAACCCGCTTTTGTTGATTGTGGACAACCACGGTTCACACAGAAGTCTACCTGCAATCGAGTTTTGCAGGGATAATGGCATTCACCTACTTACAATACCACCCCATTGCTCTCACCGCTTACAACCCTTGGACGTGAGTGTGTTTTCGCCGTTCAAACACGCAATTAATGTGCTGTGCGACGAATGGACATACAGGCATCCCGGAAAGCCGATGTCTATTTTTGACCTTCCGGCTATCATCGACAGCGCTCTCGAACGGAGTGCCACGGAGCGAAACATCAAGGCCGGGTTCCGGGCATCAGGTATTTGGCTCTTCAACCCGGATGTATTCACTGCATTGGATTATGCTCCATCATCAGTGACAGGACCTTCCTTGGTTGACGAAATAATACCAGGATCACTGCTGGACACTCTTTGCAGAATCAGACCAATCCCGCGGGCACCACCGCGTGCTACAGGCAGATGAGGACGAAAACCTGGACGAGCTGCTATACTGACGGACCCCGCTGAAATCGCTCTGATGGTATGTTTTTATTTCTCACGAAGCTCTGTTTGACACTAAATGATTCATTCTCTTCAAAGGAACAAAACATACAAGCGAAGGGAGTAGCCCGACCCACTCAACGGCGAGTAGGCCGACCACGTAAAGCAACTGTGCAGTTTCATAGCCTCGTTAGTGCACCACCAAGACCAACGATAGTGGTGATAAAGAGACCACCTGGAAGACCCCGCAAATCACAGGCTGCAGCGGATAAGAGGCCCGTTGGCCGACCCCGCAAGCCTCCAGTCGTTATACTAAAAAGGCCTGTTGGCCGACCTCCAAAGTCACTAGCCATTGCTAAGAGGCCCGTTGGCCGACCACCAAAGTATCCAACCATTGCTAAGAGGCCCGATGGCCGACCACCAAAGTATCCAACCATTGCTAAGAGGCCCGTTGGCCGACCTGCTCAAAGTAAAGGCACTGCCAAGAGGCCCGTTGGCCACCGAAACAACCAGCAACCAAAATAAGACATGAATCTGAATAAATAAAATTAATCTCATGTCAAATTATTTTAGTTTTTCTTAATCAGAACAGGTCCGCATTAGATCACTTTCCCCTGATGTTGAAACTACTAAGTTATGAACATCGGTCATCCCAATTGTCGCTTTTGAAACATTAACACACAGTTTCCATAACGGCTGCCAGTTGTTCTCTCCTGCTCTGTATGTATCAACATGTTCTATGCGCTCTGAAGCGCTACGTGGGTTGTAATTGAAGCTGTTTGTTATAAGGGGAGAGTATCCTAATTCGGACCCCCAGAAAATCTTCTAGCTATGCATGCCAAGCTAACCTACCAAACCTTGTAGGAAGAGGTTGGATGATAGTATATGCCTCGGGTAGCGTACTCACACAACAGGGCGCTATCCAGTTACAAGTTCTGCCTTACCGCTTCTCTAAGTTCATTCGCATTCATCGATTCCATACATTTGTATGACACCTAACTTCCGATGCTGCACAGCAGGCGTCTTTTGCCGACCACACCACACTCATGTAACGGCACATAATGCCTTCACACTCCGTCGTGCTGTAACCCCACACCCACACCACAGTCCGGGTGTTTGGATTCTCAGCTACACGCGATGATGACGATCGATCATGCCAAGCACTGTATACGGGATGATACACTACGTGCCGGCTACGTGACATAATCATCCACCGCACCCGAGACATACACCACAGACCGGGTGTTTGGATTCTCAGCTACACGCAATGATGACGATCGATCATGCCAAGCACTGTATACGGGATGATACACTACGTGCCGGCTACGTGACATAATCATCCACCGCACCCGAGACATACACCACAGACCGGGTGTTTGGATTCTCAGCTACACGCGATGATGACGATCGATCATGCCAAGCACTGTATACGGGATGATACACTACGTGCCGGCTACGTGACATAATCATCCACCGCACCCGAGACATACACCACAGACCGGGTGTTTGGATTCTCAGCTACACGCAATGATGACGATCGATCATGCCAAGCACTGTATACGGGATGATACACTACGTGCCGGCTACGTGACATAATCATTCACCGCACCCGAGACATACACCACAGTCCGGGTGATTGGATTCTCAGCTACACGCGATGATGACGATCGATCATGCCAAGCACTGTATACGGGATGATACACTACGTGCCGGCTACGTGACATAATCATCCACCGCACCCGAGACATACACCACAGACCGGGTGTTTGGATTCTCAGCTACACGCAATGATGACGATCGATCATGCCAAGCACTGTATACGGGATGATACACTACGTGCCGGCTACGTGACATAATCATCCACCGCACCCGAGACATACACCACAGACCGGCTGCTGGCTCGCACACTGATGCATGGTAGGGTGACGGTCGACCATGCAATGCCGTGCTAGCCGGTCCGTACACTACGGTTCGGTCTGTGGGCGCAGT